>NW_020664368.1:7782518-7843015 GCF_002925995.2 Terrapene triunguis
TGCCCCCACAGCCGTTTGTCCTGAGTTTATCACAGTGACTAGCAAGTGTATAGAAGAGATGTACAAAACCAGTTAGCAAATTTTGATCACCTCCAAATCTGAGTGTGCCTAAAAGCACTGAAATTGTACCCCCCCCAGGAATTTAGAGGGTGCTTCTATCTAGATATTTATGAAACCCCCATTATCATAGTCTGAGCACAAACATTAGTGAGTTTATCAGTTGCAGATGTAGCACCTTTTGTTGCAATCCCATCAGCGAATGATAAACAGGGTGAAGCCAGAGCAGCAGTTGATGGAACATCTCTGTGATTCAGCACTTGGGACTCTACTCTGAGTCACTCTAGAATGAATGTCCAGAATGGTGTTAGGGGACACTGTAGGATATAGTATAAAATGGAAGTCCCGGTTGCTTGTGGTCATTAAAGCTTCTGTGGCACTTTTCACAAGACTTCAGGGGTTAAGTCTAGCTAATTTCAAATTAGGTTAATCTTGTAACAGATCTGGAAATTCATGGTGGTTACTGTGATGATTACCAGGACCATTTGAAACTTCAGTGACACTGAGGAGAGAATTCAGATCCTATTGCTCCTTAAACACAAGAGCCCACCACTCGAGGTACTGAGTCTCCATTCACTATTAGGATTATAGAGCCTATGAAACACAATTTTATCCAAAAGAGAGCAGTTCTACAGACTCAGTTAAACAGCAAGGATTCAAAAGCCAGCAGTGTATACAAATAATGCTCAGCTCTACATCACATTTACATCAGACACAAACAACACATTGTTCAGTTACTTGTAGGCTTGACTGTAATTGGCAACTGTATGAAGAGTAGCTGACTGAAGATGAAAAAACTAAAGTGATATTGGTGGAAGAGGGAAACTCTTCATAGAAATTGTCACTTCTTAATATCACCCTCCAATGAGGGTATTTGTCCTCATACTGTTAAGACATTAGCCTTAAAATTTACCTGAATCCTGGCTGCTTTCAGAAACTCAAATTGCTATGACCCAGGGGAGGGGATGGAAGGCAGACCTACCATGTACAGCTGGCATGAAGAACACACTCCTACCTACTGGAGTTGGATTTAGCAGTGGCGAGCCACACTTTTGTGACCTCCAGATTAGATTACTGTAGTGCATTGTACTCATATGTAATCACTCACCTTAAAAAGCTGCAAGAGGGGCAGGTGTCATCACCCAGCAAGAATGACTGACTTGGCTCAGTGCTTGGAGATGACAGCAACAGCTTCCCTCTTCATCATTCCCCTAAATCCATACACAAGGGAACAAGTCAGTGGAGTCTGTTTCTGTTAGTAATATCCCATTAGCATCCAGTGAACTAGTACCTCATATCACTCTGCACCAGACAAAAGCACAACAAAAAGTTTCTCATGGCAAAAATCTAAAAACCCCAGAGATTTAAAGATTATTAAGAAATGCAAAGATTGAGTCTCTTTGGTAAAACTCCCCAAGCCAGACAAGGAACACTAGATTGTACCAAAAGAAGGAAAAGCAAACTAAGACCTTGTCTGAATTAAAATCTAATGTGAGAGAGCTTCTGTTTGAAATTGAAGGTATAAGATTTGACGTTGTACATATGGAAGTTAACAGCAATTAAAAACAAAGTGACTGACGTAGGAGAAAGAACAGGAATCGTAGAAGATGAACTAGAAAATACCTCTGAAACTGTCATCCACAGGCAGACTAACATTTTAAGAAATAGAACAAAATGGAAAAGACTTACACAATGAGAGTGATGTCTTTGAGAAGAGAGAGAAGCACAATAATTTAAGATTGGCGAGCATATCAGAAGGCCAGGAAACAGGCAAAACTGTCAAGTGTGATACAAAATGTAATTAAGCATCTGTTAAAAATAGACCCATCAAAAGAGGTGCTTTTTGGAAGGGCATACAGGGGCCTGTACCATTTGTCTGTAACGGGTGGCAAACCCAGAGATACGGTTGTCAAAATTCATTATTGCCTGCAGAAAGAGATTCTCATGCGGCAAGCAAAAAGATTCTTCTGAAAGGGGTTTTAAATCACTGTAACGTTCAGAACAAACACCTATGGAGAGATCCTCAACTGGTGTAAACTGGCAAAGGTCTATTGACTTCAATAGAAGTAGGACAATTTACAGTGGCTTTCGATCTGGCCCCTGAGTTTTGTGGTTGTTTTTTTGCTAGTTTGTTTGTAGTGTTGTTGTAGCCATGTTGCTCCCAGGATGAGAGAGAGAGACAAGGTGAGTGAGATAATATTGTTATTTAGGGGTTAATTACATTACCAAAGAGTGTGCATTCAAAGTTTTTATGTGGGGGAGGGATCAGATGATAGGGTTGATGTGAATTTGTTATAGAGGAACATCCATGGGGCCTTTCAAGCTCAAGAAATCCCCAGTGAAAGGCTCAACTATAGTCATTCAGATGTATCTGTTGGTTAATAGCTCTTATCCTCAAGGTGTATGTAGCTGGCTATACCTCTCTAGCACTGCCTTGGGAAGAGGGTGGGCACTGCTCCTGGGCACAGAGTCTGAGGCTTCCCCCCTTGTGGGGGGAGTTATGGTAGTCTACACATAAAGTCAATATGCTTCTGCAGCCCACAAAAGCAAAGTCCTAGGCCTTTGGAAAGCTAAAGGGAGGGGGAAAGGAAAAAAGTACCAGCCTTTCTCCTTTCTGAGAGGGCTTGGGTGGCCAAGGCTCTCAAGCCCTTTACCTGGCCAGCAATCCCTACTTCTAGGAGCCGGGGAGCTCTAAACTGCAGACCCATTTCTTCAGAGAGCCGCTCTACACTGAGCAGAGATCTTCCCTTTTAAGGACTAGCCCAACTCCAAGCTTGTCAAGCCAAACAGGGCTAAGCAGCTTCAAGCTGTTTGTTCCCAGAGGAACTCTTTAACCCTTTCCTGACTGAGATGGGGCTCTGCCCCACTACATGGTACTTACTTGTTCCTGCCAAACATAAGGCCATTCAGTGAAGAATGGGGAAAGTACAGAAAAGGAGCAGTGATGTAATAACAGTCACAGCAGAATAGAGGGAAGAGGAAAAGGAACTTAAATAGCAAAAGCTGACACCACAATTATATGTTCATGTTTCCAACTATTGGAGATATGGTTGCAGGAGCAGGTCCCTTCTACAATAAGTGAGGCAATTAGAGCCTATGAAAGAAAAAAAAACAGAATGGGTGTGTTTGAGAACGTTACCTGGGAAAACAGACTGGTGTTAAGAGGGCAGACATTGGATACAGTGATTAAGATCAGTAAGAATAAAACCTTTAAAGCCTGTGAGAAGTAGCTATGTTAAGAAATGGCATTAGTACAAAACACGAGTTCTATGCAGCCTCGATAATTGTTAATCTTTTGACAATGGTACAGCAGAAGTATGATTTTACCAATGCACTCTTATTGAAAGAAATAGGATTATACTTTATTACAACATATATCAAGATATACCTGTATAAGGAAGAATGGTGACTATGAATAACCTCATTACATTAATCTCCATTAATGTAAAAGACCTTAACAGTATAATAAAAGGAGAAAAATTCTACAAAATGTGCAGAGTTCCTACCAGACATCAGGAGATATACTGAAGAAAGACAAGACCAGCTATTTAGGGGAAATAGGTGTAATTAAGCTTTTAGAAGGGTATGAGAAGAAGTAAGGAAAGCAGATGGTATAACACTAGCCAAACATACATCGTTTATAAAAAAGAAGAAGAAGAAGAAATCAGTTGATTAGATCTGAATAGGGTATAGTAATCTCTACTAAGGATGACCTCAAACAAAGAGGACTGTAGGCTCAGACAATGCCCCAAGCCAAGAACAAGCAGGCTTTTCTGGTATGTCTCAGGTTCTGGAAGCAGATAGTGAGTTCCATCCCATTGCACATACCTAGCCCACAAACCTACATGCATGCAAGCTCCAAGTCCCAGGGTGGTTGACCTCTGCAGCATAAGGTGCAGCTGCAGCCTGTTTCCAAACTTCTAGGTAGGTAGGCAGGCTCCCTCTCAATTGGTTAGGTTAGCCCTTCAGCCAAGCTGGTAAAAAATCTAGCCCTTTCTGGGTAACAGAAGTGCAAATCAGAACAGGCCTTCATCCAGCCCAGGCCACAGCTCCTCGTTACATGTTTGCTACTAAGACTTTCATGTCTTAGTAGCAAAAGTTCCCCAAAGCTCTTCTCCCTTTGGTTCTTGGGATTTAAACTAGGCTGTACCTGAATAGCTCTCTGGTTGCTCTGAGTCCTAGGCTCTCTGCCTGTGTTATAAACTCCCTCCCAACTGCAGTGGGGACTTCTTCCCTCCTTCCCTTTGCAGGAAGCTGGCGCCTACCGCATCAGGTCTTTGTATTTCACCTTTTCTGGAGTCTGTAACTAGGTCTCCTCTCTGACTCCCTTCCAGGCTTCTTGAGCACACAAACTCCAAAGCAGGCCTGTTCCCTTCAAGTTCCCTCCTTCTTTCCTCTCCCATACAGAGGCTCACTACAGGTTTGACCTGTTCTCCTTCTTACTGGCAGAAAGGCTGTTTTTTATATCCTTTCTCAGCATGCATTGCATTTCCCTTAGTCATGAATTTCTTCTTGAACAAGATTGTACCAAGCCTGGCCCACCATACCCTTCCATATTTGAGTGCATAAATTGGTTAACTGCACTTCTACCCACCCAGTTTGCACTTGCAAATCCGTGTTTCTTTGCAGAAATGCAAATTTAACACATGTAAAATTTGCATGTACACATTTAGAAGTTGTTTTGAAAATTTAGCCCCAGGAGAGGCACTCACATTATCCCAGAGCAATTTGTTCCTTTTCTTAAAAGCAAAAAAGTTTCCAGATCTACAGATGAAAGGGACACTTCAGTTAAAGGTCAGAAAATCCAGCTGTAATATGGCTTTGACTAGTGCTTTAGATCTCAACATTAAATTCTAATTAAAAATTGAGTTAGAAGCATGAAATTCTAATGAGAGAGCTGAAGGCTATAGCTCTCAATGTTACATCGTGTGTTCTCTTATTTTAAAAAAACAGCACACCAATTTCATATATTTTGTATAATTTGTATTATTCCCATTGATAGGTGTACCTAAGTCATAGGGGAAATACCTAAACAAGGGTATATAGCAGGGGTCGGCAACCTCTGGCACACGGCTCGCCAGGGTAAGCACCCTGGCAGGCCGTGCCAGTTTGTTTACCTGCTGCGTCTGTAGGTTCGGCCGATCGCAGCTCCCACTGGCTGCGGTTCGCCGCTCCTGGCCAATGGGGGCGGCGGGAAGCAGAGGCCAGCACATCCCTCACAAAGAGCTGACTGAGGCTTTTAGTCTTTTATTTTCATGGCTAGTTTGCTTATCCTTTGCAGTTTTCTCTGCTGTCACTAATTCTCCAATGCTGTATATACACCTTGGAGTACCTCTACCCTCACAATAGTCCGCTGGGCCATTTCATGTAATGCTCTGATGCCATCTTATATGAGCTGTCCAGACATTAAAAAAAAATAAAATAAAGCTTCCTGACAGTGACAACTAGAAAACCGATGTCCAGATGAAGTGGTGGAAATTCAGGCCCTGGAGAAATGTAAAACTGGATTAGACAAAGCTCTAGAACAGTGGTGGGCAACCTGCGGCCTGCAGGCCGCATGCAGCCCATCAGGGTAATCTGATTGCAAGCCGCAAGATATTTTGCTGACGTTGACTATCCACAGGCACAGCCCCCCGCAGGTCCTAGTGGCCACGGTTTGCCGTTCTCAACCAATGGGAGCTGCGGGAAGTGGCAGGCCACAGGGACGTGCTGGCCACCACTGCTCTAGAAGGTGTAACTTGTAAGAAATACATCGGAGGGAACACGAATTAGTCAGCATACTCTCACGGGTCTTTTCCATCCATAGGCCAAATCTTAAAGTCTTTACTTAGTCTTTGTTCATGTCAAACTCCTCCTACTGATTTCAAGAACTTCAGGATTTGGCCTTATGAATCAACATTTTGCATTTTCAGTGTTTCCGGACTATTTCAAAAACAATATTTTCTTTCAGCATATTCATATGCCATTGTGTGAATCTCACCGTAATTTGGCTGAGATACTTTGGCTGAGTGGTTTGGAAGCATTATATGACAAAATTTGAAAATGAATTTACTGACAAAAGTTCTTTTCCATCTGTGGGCTAATTCCTCAAGTCTTTATATAGTTTTCACTCTATTCTTACTCTGGAATAATTCCCACTGATTTCCAGGACTTCAGGATTTGGCTGTATGATAATATCTGAGGTACTTAATAATGATGAGATGCACACAGTAGTGGCATACAAATACACTGAACCTAAATATTTCATTTCTGTAATAAAGTCCTGAAATGCGGATATTGCAAAATATTGAATCATAAGGTCAAATGTCAGACCTTAAAATCAGTGGGAGTTATGCCTGTGTTAAGATAGAATCAAAGTATCTCTAAGTATACACTCTAGTATCGTAACTATACTAGATGAAACAATGATACAGGTATAATATAGTATGCAAGTGGTTTGGAAGCACCCATATAACTAAATGGGAAAGAACTTAATCCGTAAATAAGTGTAATATATAGGTGCTCCCACCTATAGTGCACTCGTAAACTATATTATACTCTACCATTGCCTCCTCTAGTGTAGTTATAATATCCCAGATGTTCACAAAAGAGGGGAAAAAGAACATTGTAGGGTAAGTCTCCTTAACTCACTAGGCATCTGTTAAGATGACAAGAAGTCTCTCTCAGCTAATCTGTTTGTAGTTAGTGGGATCCCTTCTTAAAAATATGAGTAACAGACATGTGAAAGGACTGGAAATGTTTGGATGGGATGCTAAAGAAAAAAAGGTTCAAAAATAAAAGGAACATGGATTGTGTTAAATTGAGGCATGGGGAGTGTGAATTTTAAAACAAACTTTTTTTAGTCTCAACAATTGATGTGGAAGCGGAACAAAGCTATTTGTGTTTTCTTCAATCTGTACAAAACAAAGGGCCAGATTCACCGTTATGCTCCAGCTGCTTTGTGACCCTAACCCTACAAATCATTCATAAACAGTTTAATAGTATGGGCTTATTCCCCGTCATGCCGGCAGCACAAAATTGAGTTAGCTGTACCCCTCACATGGCCAAATCTGTAGTGCAGATAGTGATTCTAGACTGCTTTGTACTAAGGGGAGTCATCTGCACACAGTGTGTATACAATGCTACCAAGTCAGAATAGTGCAAGGCACAAGAGAAATTAGATAAAGAGCTTAGTTTTCTTCCACTGCCAACCTGAAGAGGATCCAAGGAAATAAAATGTGATAATCTCAGCCAAATCGGATGAAAGAAAGAAAAAGCAAACAGAGGCCGGTTGAAAAACTCCCTCTCTAACCACTGTATTTCCTAATAAAATGCCTCTGCTGCTCTGAGATGTGCCACCAATACAGCCAACAAACAACCAAGGAATACATAATATAGCAAAAAAGAAAAAGAAAAAAGGTCTTTTGATTATACAGTATTAATACATTTCACAAAGAGATGGGTTTCAGTATTTGAAAAAGTATCTGAGACACTGGGGAATATTTTTCCATATTAAAAAGGAAGGATATTTTTTTCTTCCAGTTGCTATATTACATTACCATTTCAGCACCCGGAGGAACAACAGGGAAGGTATT
The DNA here is from genome assembly GCF_002925995.2 of Terrapene triunguis. Classification (NCBI taxonomy): domain Eukaryota; kingdom Metazoa; phylum Chordata; order Testudines; family Emydidae; genus Terrapene; species Terrapene triunguis. The sequence continues at coordinate 7,790,150 of NW_020664368.1, forward strand.
TAGAAATATCCTGGGAGTTCACTAGATTTTTGGTGGTATTAAGTTTTCTTAACTCTGGTAAATTTTGCAACTTTTTTCTTTTTTAATTGCAGATTCATGTCCAGAGGATGTTTCCACATGAGCACAGAACATTTCAGAAGAAGACTAGGGAAACACTCCTGTACTTGTGGTCCAAAACACTGTTGGACATATCCTGAAATCACTTTGTGGCAGTACAAGTCAGGCAAACCCAGCAGGCTGCACACTGGTGAAGGGATCTTGTTTTGCTTATTAAGGCACAGAAAGCTTGTAAGGCACTTATGTTTATTTCAACATTACATAACTCTGAAACAGCAATGAGACCCTGCCGGTGGTGTCAGCCTGCAGCTGCCAGCAGTCAGAACCAGTCTAAAATAGATGACCTTTGTTCTCAGCTACCCCATATCCTTGCATGACAATGACAGCTGCTCCACAAAGTAGGCATGGTGCCTGCAGGGGTGGAAAGGGAACAATCTCTGATGCAGAAGCATGTAAGGGAATTCTCTCCCTCCTCCCCCGCATATTCAGGACACTCTCCCTGATGTTGGGATCCTTAAGGAGACCTGGTGGTGGGTCTTACTACACTCAGAGTGTAATAATTCCGGAGGGTTGGGGGGTGGGAGGAAAGGGAAAGACTGGGTTCTTAGACCCCAGTTATGCTTTACAGATATCATTTTATTCATACAAATAATCCCAGTGGCTTCAAAGCAAGTGAGAAAGTTATGCACAAGCCGAAATCTTTACAGGTTTGGGGGCACTTAGTTTTTTGTTTTAAATCTGAAAAGCAAAGATCTACCTGATGGATGTGGTGGTGATTCAATAGTGGGGCTCTCCCCTTTCTCCAACCCTAGCTGCTGGATGGTGAACTCAGTATAGATTCTGTCCAGGACTGGACATTGCAGTACCACCGTTGTGAGCTGTGTGTTTTGGATCATTATGTTCTCTAGAATATTGTGCGGAGGGTACGATTAGTGGGCAAAAACTTTGGTTATGTCACTGGACAAACCTGTTTTCCTTTTGGTTTTGGTAATAATGAAAAACAAGTGACAGCTGGGCCAAAAGTTATCTAATCAGAGCAGGAAATGGTAAGGTGTGGCCTGCACGTGTGGACAAAATAATAAGAGGACTGTTCCTTGTAGAACTAAGGTTCCAAAATTATGAGGTATTACTATTTAAGAATTGCCCAGGTGTCAAGGCTTTTTAGTAAAAGATAGAACAGAGGGCTGAGAGAATAAAAACCATTAGACAATGGCTAGATTGCTCAATAGTCTGAAGAAACTCAAGAGTTGCTGCAGACTTTTTCAAGAGTGTACCACTGATGTGGTGAAAGAGACTTCCCCCTTTTCCATGTCTATGAACAAATGAATTAAAAATATTACATTAATATCAATCATTGGTACTATATGATGTTCTAGATGCAGTAGTAAAATGAGCAGCTTAATGGAATCTAATATTATAATTAAAATGTGTACAAAAGGAAAGTCAACTGTAAGTGATACAGCTTTGGGGAATCATGTGCCAGCAATGCCCCTCTGCCATGTACATTGGCCAAACCGGACAGTCCCTCCACAAAAGAATAAATGGACATAAATCAGACATCAGGAATGGTAACATACAAAAGCCAGTAAGTGAACACTTCAATCTCCCTGGTCATTCTATTACAGATTTAAAAGTCACTATCATTGAACAAAAAAACTTCAGAAACAGACTTCAAAGAGAAACAGCAGAACTAAAATTCATTTGCAAATTTAACACCATTAATCTGGGCTTGAATAGGGTCTGGGAGTGGCTGGCTCATTACAGAAGCAGCTTTTCCTCTTCTGGAATTGACACCTCCTCATCTATTATTGGGAGTGGACTACATCCACCCTGATTGAATTGGCCCTGTCAACACTGGTTCTCCACTTGCGAAGTAACTCCCTGCTCTCCATGTGTCAGTATATAATGCCTGCATCTGTAACTTTCACTCTATGCATCTGAAGAAGTGAGGTTTTTACCCACGAAAGCTTATACCCAAATAAATCTGTTAGTCTTTAAGGTGCCACCAGACTCCTTGTTAGCTTTGGGGAAAATATTCTACACTTTAATGACAGGGTTCACCTCATGGGCAATGTTGTGAGGAAAGAAAGAGGTTGCATTCATACTGATTACTTTTAGTTTAAGTGATAAAGTGAAGAAGTAAAGCTAATGTTTGCAATCAAGCAAACTTATGCTATCAAGTTAGTGAAATATTTTGGTGCTGAAAGCAGCAGTATATAAAACGAACTGAAACCAAACAACATGTTTCTAAGCACACTTGATAACACTGAGGAATAATCAGAAATCACCTGTTTAATAATGCACAGACTCAGCACAGCCATACGTACTAATGTCCTACCACTGTTATTAAAACAAGGAGAACAGAAATGGAAGATTTACAGTGTGAAAGCCAAAGACACCTGGAAGGGAAAAGACTGAGGTCTTGGGTCAGCCACTTGGGGACATAAAGTATCTATCTCAGACAGGCACCTGTAACTGTCTGTATTTTCCAGCGATTCAAGTTGCCTGCTAGTACTAGAAAAAAAGACTATAGTCATGTCCATCCTTCACTTCACCTGTGTTTGCAGTGACAACTCCTGCTGTGAACAGTAACTGAGCTGAAACCTGATGCTGAGCAAAGATCTGGTGATAAGTAACACATAGACTTTTGTTTGGGTGGCGACTCACATCAGTCAACTGACCACTTTCTGAACTGGGTAGCCAACTAGTAAGGAAATGTACATGCCTGTATATGTGTTTCAAAGGTTGTTAGAGGTACAGTGTGTTTTTGTTTTGTAATGGTTTCAATCAAGATTGCTGTAAAGTAGCTTTGAAATTGAACAAGTTACTGTTGTTAAATAAGATTGTAGAACTGTACACCTGTCTACCATAATGTTTCATACTGCCTTTCAAGTTCTAAGTGTATACAGACATAAAATAAGAAAGTGTGCAGGCTTCTTGTACTGCACTCAGTCTATCATAAATGTAGGAGTTTATTACAGGAAATTAGGTGTGTTAGTCAGATCCTAGGACTGATATCATTCATTGGGAAATAGGTTAAAAGTGTTGTACCAATAAAATAAAAACCAACAGGATCTTTTAAAAGGGGATGAGGCAAAATGCCACGTTTATTGTGAATACAAAAAGAAACACAGTAAACAAGTAATCATAAATATTCTATCCCATGTACTCACACAAAATACCAAAAGAAGCAAAGCAAGTAGACAGTTATATTTACTACATTCCATTCACTCACACACACACATACACATACAAGTTCGGCAAAGTTGTTATAGTTACTAGCCTAGAGGTTGCTCATGCCAGGTTACTGGCCAGGTAACCTGGGCACAAGGGTGGAGCTGAGCCTTTGTCAGATGCGCATACGATGCTCCTGGAGGGTGGTTGCAGAACCAGACTCAAAGTCCTTAGTTTTTAGGGTCTATTTTTATAGGAGTTTATTCCTATGCCAGTCTATGGAGGTGGCTTCATCATGCTGTTGCTGAATCAATCAGCAGATGGCACATCCATGAGGGCTCCGTGACGGCTGCCAGATGTTATCTTGTTCTTTGGTTCTCCCATCCTTGGGGCTGTTGGGTGGATTCCAGTCTGCCTTCCGGGGGTCATCCAGTTATCTCCACTTAGCGCATTCTTTAGCCGATTGATACTGAAGTTGTAACTCTTAGGCTGGCACTCCTAACCATTCATCTTCTATTCACACACAACATCCATTCACATGCATTCCCTAGCTTTATTTCAACATATAGCTCTTTTGACTTTAACCACCCTTAGGGGGTAACAAAACTGCTTAACCCCCTTACCATATAACATACATAACAAGCAAGATAAAGAACGCGAGAAGGGTGGGAGTCTCTGTGTGCTGTTCCAAGGAACAGTTGTTTCTGAAAGGTCTTAGCGTTTCTGAGAGCAGACTCTCTGTCCCAGCATGTGCTGACACAATTAGCAGTTTGGCCTTGTAAACTGCTCACAGGGAGAAGAAGAAAAAGGCCTTCTAATTAACACTACTTTGGGACCTTTAAACTATGGCGGGGGAGGGGGTTACATTCAATCTATCTACCATACATCTCTTTATGGCATTAATACAGAAATCATACAGAAATCCTTTGGTATAGTCCAACAAAAGGCTTGGCTACTATAGAACTATTGGAAAGAAGATCTTGGTGAACTGGCATGTAAGTAACTGACCAAATTGCTTTGTGATCTAGCTTAGGATTTTTTTCCCCCTCTGTTGTGTTAGCAACGCTGGAACTGATAAGTTGGCACAAGTGAGGCACTATTTTGAGGGATTCTTTGTCAAAAAAAGTAAACAAAGTCACCTTTCCAAGACAGTAATTGAGTGTGTTATTTTCTATTGTGGTTGTGTAATTTGATTCTGAAAACCTAAATAGTTATATTGATGAATTTTCTACTTTATGTAGCCAAGTCATAGTCCAACCCCTAGTCATGGGTTCCAACTGGAGATTTCTGCAAGCAAGAGATGGCAAGATATTATTGCAGTGCTTTTGATTTAGCAAACTGGATCGAGCTGATGAACAAGGACTAACAGGCTCAGTGAGCTCACTTTAAGCTTTTGGAACTCTGAGTTACTTTTCACTGTTTTTATAATCTCATTGTTCAGATTTAATTTGTTTCTTTTGTTTATATTTAAGTAAAACTGAAGACAAGGTATGTGGATTATGAAGTAGTCTTGATATTCAGTAAAATTAAGCTATTATATTATCATTATGATATTGTATAAAGCTGATAGTTAAGAATTAAGTTAATTCTTTTTGGACTTGATTGTAGGGAGGTTGACCCTGTGCAATCCTTGGTGGAAATCCTCAGATGACTGGTTCTCCATGTGCTTTCTCTAGGAATTATATTGAAGTACTAGGAGAGGGCTGATAAAGCAAATTCTAGCCAACCCAAAGTTTATATATGCAAGAGGACTTTAATAACCAGGAGCAAAGGGAAAGGCTATCTCCCACTCCTGAGCCTGCCACCCTCCCCAGTGCAATCCTTTTCAAAGGGAAAAACTGGGTAATAGAGAAATAGGATAGGCTAGAGAAAAATAGTATTAATCTTTCCTGTTACTGCTTATTTCCAGTCTCAGCCCTTCTATTTTATTTTCTACACTGTTCCCAAGGGCTTGGACTGGTCTTTGGAGGCAGCATTGTAGTGGATAGGGCACTGGACTAGGAGTCAAAAGACCTGGATTATATTCACTTTACCAATTTGTTCCCCTCCCTCTCCCATTCCTCTTAGTCTGCTTTGTCTATTTAGATTGATTGATTGTCTTTTCTACATCTTTTACTACACTTTTTCTCTTCAACCTCCTTCCAGTTTTCATGATGTCTAAGACTTTTTGCTTTTAGTTTCTTTGCCTTCTTCTCATTCCCTGTTCCTTTTGCCTATTCCCTAAATTTAGATCCCGTTCCCTCCCCCAACTTTCATCATTCTATTCTTCAATTTTTTCTTTTCCAACATAGCCTATTCTTTCAAATTCTCATCCAAATTGTCTGTTCCCTCAAAGTCTCTTCCATATGATTTCCCGTTGCCCATAATTGTTGGAATGGAGATGGACTTGATATAATATGGAGTGTGATTTGCCAGGATGACAAATTCTCAGCTAGGGAGAGGATGTAGTAGGGTCTGAATGAGCTGACAATGAGAGATGAGCTTGGGGAAAAAACTTCAAGAACTGACCTTGTTTGTATAGGCACCTGTATAGGCACACTTACTCTACCTGGGTGTGCAGCATGAAAGAGCTGCTTTGCCGGAATGATCACTTTTGGCTGGTGTTGGATTGTGAGTCCTTCTGGTGTTGGGTGCAGGGGTGATGAAAGGTTGTTGTCCTTGGTGTGTGTGTGTGTGTGTGTGTGTGTGTGTGTGTGTGTGTGTGTGTGTGTGTGTGTGTGTGTGAGAGAGAGAGAGAGAGTGTGTGTGAGTTTGAGAGGGGAGGGTGACAAGGCTGTGTTTGGCCTGCCCTGGTGGAGAGGGTCACCCTCAACTGAACTGCAGTAGCTAAGCAGGGGGTAGGGATGCCAAATCCCAGTGAAAGGGAAGAGAGGATGGAGACAGGTGCTTAGTGGTAGTGTTGGTTCTATTTAAAGAGTCCTAGACATGATTTGATCCTCCCCCACTCCACTGTTTAAAGACAGAGCTGATTAAACTCAACTGAGAAGCTTTTGTTTGGCTAAGTGACCACTACAGCTGAAATCACTGATGACCAGATCTAGGTGCTTAGATTTGCTGCGTGACAGCGTTTTCTGATAAAGAAACTGCCCAGCCTGCACCAGCAATGGGGTTCTGCAGAGGGTAACACTGTGGTACAGTAGATTTTAAGAATAACTTTGAAGCTGCTTAATAAAATCCCCAATGTTTGATGGGGTCGTTTTTGAAAACAGGGAGAAACTCCATTCCTGGAAATACCACTGTAGTTTCACTCTCATCACCACCTAGAGTGATGGTGTCCTGTTTTTCTTTTGTACTTCTGCTACATTAGCATGATCATTTCAGTTATTTTTTCCCTCATCCCAATAAACCTCAAATTATTTCTCTTGTCAGCATGCTGACTGAAACAGCATGGTAATACAGAAATAACAACAAAACAAATTGGCAACAGACACTTCAAGTACATTTGTCAGATACCAACTATGCAACATCCAGAAAATAAATCCCTCTATTAATTATTAGTAGCAACGGGAACTGAAGTTACTGACAGAACAATTTCAGACTAGTTGAATAAGTGATCGATGCTAAGAAGAAAAAAAAAAAAAGCAAAAAGGAACAGCAAAAGGCATTGGGCCTTATCACCTAGGGTTAGACATGACAAACACATCTGATGCATATGTGACAGTGGAATATTCATTCAATGACCAGGACTCCTCAATCAATTTGTAAACAAAACTCAAACATCTGATTTACAGTAACAATACTATTGCAATTGAACACTATTTTCTATATTACCAGTCTTAAGTTAGACAGGTGGCTTCCTCCAGGATCTCTTAACCCACTCTGTATTTATAGATCAAGGAACTTGAAGAACTCCTAATGGGAAGGTGCAGAAGTAATGTAGAGCAACAGTGCCCACTCTTCTCTTGTATTCATTACAAAAGGGCAGAGGGATAGGAGAAAATGAACAAAAATAGTTCAGTATCTTGTGGTAGTGTATAGTGAGCCAACATGCTAACGGGAAATTATGAATACAAATCTGGACCTTTCTGCTTGTGTTTTAAAAAACAAAACAAAACCCCACCACCTTTTGAACAGTTCTGGTTAATATACTTGTCCTGTGTTTTACAACATTTTTTTTGAATTTTAAATGTGATTGGATTATTTATCTCCTCTTTAAGATATTATATGAAATTGGAGTGTGGTGTTTTTTTTTTTTGTTTGTTTTTTTAAGAGTGATCCTCAGCACCTTAGAAAACTCCAGTTATGTTGGAAAGACCCAGTTAGTCATACAAGTTTTTCTAGTGCTCCAAAGATTCTCCTTAATGAACACAATTTTTATTATCCATTTTCATTCAGAAAATACTTCACTTTTTTCCTTTTGATTGTTAGAGTAAATTCTTTGGGAAGTGAGTTCATATCATACTTTAAGCATGTAAGCTTCCATAACAGTTTTATTTTGCTTTTTTTATTGGCTTCTTTTATACAAGGGACAGAAGACACAAATTTTAGCAAGCTACAAAACTTCAGTAAATTGTCCTCATTATAGTGCATACAACACTGACACATTAATCCACTTATTTATATGAAGTTCTTCCTTTACTGGCAGTTGCAAAATAGAGTATCATGCACATCTTGTGAGAATCTCTAAACTGGTTTGTCACTCAGCAGGGAAATAAATGTCTTCAGTAACTTTATTGAAAGCATTTTCTTTAGTAAACACAATAAAATACACGTAGAGACATGCAAGCAATGAAATACCAGAACATCTGGTGATCTGCAGGTAGTCTCAGAATTCAAACTTGAAACAGGTGCGTCGAAGCAGGTTTTCCACTTCTTAAACTGCATTATATACTGTAGGTTAAAGAAAAATCACATGACATAGATCAGCACATCTATATATTTCACAATGAAAGAAGCAGATGTTTTTGGAGTTTTGAATTGTAATGTATATTTTTGTTTTCATAATCACTGTTTAAAGACTGCTTGACTACTCCTCTCCATCCCTCAGACCTCCCCCCCACCCCAAATATCATGCATGTGAATATTAATGAAGAAGTATACTAGTTCAGACAAGCAAAGTTTAGACACTTCCTTAGAGGGCAGATTTTTCAACTTTGCTCTGCACCCAGAAATGAGACCAATGGGAACTGCCATGTGCTGAGTTTTGTTTGAAAAAAATAACCATTAATATTTTTAGGAGCCTAACTGGGAGCTCTTGGGTCCTGAGCTCTTTTGAAAGTTTAGCCCTCAAAAAGCTTACCTTAACCCCACATGAGTACAAAATGGGAATTCAAGTCTTCCAAAAAACAGAATCACTTGGTTATTTTGATATTCCAAGTTTTGTTTCCATACAGAACTTGGAAGAAAAAGGCACCAATAAAAAAAAAGTTAGGAAATAAATTATCGAAATATTTCATGATTTCAGAAAGGTTATACTCCTGTTTGGTAAATAAATTAAGGTTGCCAAAGGGGTCCATAGTATTCTAACTTTAACTGGATTAATTATGTTACCTCTAGTGCCCACACAATTCAAAGAGTACATGTATAACTACAGTTCAGTGACCTTTAGTGCTAAAGTATCATCGTTTGCAATGTTTTGCTCATATTCATGCTTATTGTTCACATATTACAGAACTCCAGACAGACAGGTCAATACTGTTCTGAAAAAAACCACAGAGGCACTAACAAAATTGAGATATCTGTAACCAAAGCCTCAAGTTTTAGAAATAAGATGCCCAAGCATTGCATTTGGCCATCAGCACATGATGGTTGTGTTGCGATATGATGTCTGCAAACTCAAACTTGAAAAGTTTGGGTTCAGTCAGAACAAAAGAAAGCAGCCAGGGAAGCTTATATTTGCCCAGCCCTAGTCAAAATCTACTATACAACACAACTTGACCCTGGTCCATATAACCCTATTGGCCCAGTTAATACAATCAGAAAGACATGGCTAACCCTCTCAGGGGCATTGCCTCTGCACCTCCCCTAGGTCTCTTAGCCCTGGTAGTATCATTTGTATCCTGCTTCTGTTCCACTTCCTTCACCACAATAGGAGGTTGTGATTCCCCTGAGTGCAGATAGTTGTCTTATCCCACTGGCTTCTGTTCAGCACTCTTACTACTTTATATAGTGCCACCATTTGACCAAGAAAAGCAATAATCACTGTTCTAGTATAACCTTCAAGCTGCTGTTGTTTTTATACCGGAGGGCTGGACAAGCACACAGCTGGCCTGAGCAAGTCTAAAGGCAGCTTTGCACTGCCACTTCTTCGCAAGTTATGATGTGTGCTCCTTGGCTACAGCCAAGGCTCAAGGCTAAGGGCTCAAGTGTCTGCTATAAATGCCTCAACAAGCTCAATCACATCTGTTCTTCTCACTGGTTATGCCAGCTTCAAATTGAATTATCTGAACTGGCTGTTAAACAAATAACTCAACTGATATTCAAAATGGGAACTACCAAAGTGATTCATACCTATCACCACACTCATAGGCCATCACCAGAGCAACATTACTACTGTGATGAGCAGTGTTTGCTGGTGGCATCACTTAGCAGTTAGGGGACTAAGCCTCTGCTCAGCCTGCCTCCAATATTTCCCCCAGGCCACAGTCACGTCCCATGGCAGTCTGCCTGTTGCTGGGTGTAGACTCAACCCACCAGTCAGGTCACCAATCAGTCTAATCCGTTTCCAGGTGACCGAGTCCACAAGAAGATATGCCTCCCCCCCCGGCCTCCTGACTGGGGGGGACTTTCAGTCAGTCTACTGACCTCTGCGGGTCTCCAATCCCAGCCATGGGGGTCTAAAGATCTTTAGTCTCTCCTTCCTTCCCCAAGGGAGAGTCTGGAAGTGAGGGTTCTCATGAACTCATAAGGAGGAGGGCTGGTAGAAAAACTCAGGCCCTCCCACTTGACTAGGCTCTGGCCCAGAGCCCTGTGAGAGGTACCAATGTCCAGCACCAAGGCTATCTCCCTGGGCCACTTCCTACCACCCACTCTCTCGCTAAAGTCATATAGTTTACCTCAAAGCAGTAAAAGAAAAATTGAACTTTCAGCCCCCCTGGGCTCAGCAGGCAGACTTTCTACCAGGAGAAAGGTATCTGCAGCACTCTTCTTCAAAGCTCTCAAGGTAGGTCTCTCTCCCTGCTCTGTCAGGCCCCTTCTGAGCTCTCTGGCTCCCTTTTAAGCTCCACCTCCAGCTAGAGCATGCTCTGTAGGTGGGGCTGGCAGGGTCACCTGTGCCCAAAGTTGCTTCTTAACTCCTTCACTTCCAGTGTGAGTTTATACATCTCATCACAACTACTTTGACTTATTTTCAAAATAATTACATACGCATGCAATATACAGACAAGGCTTGGAAAGCATTCTTATCGGAGGCCATGGCTGCAAAATAATTAACTCTAAAGCGGCATTGAGCAAGAACAGTGAACAATGGCAATCTCAACAAGAAAATCCACAATGTAAAAGAGTATTCACAATAAAAATAAAACCATATATCTGTCCATTAAGTGTCTTTCTTAATAGTCATGAGCTAAGAGGGAGTCACATGTTTAGCATTTATCATAAAATAGCTCCCATTATTTTAAAATACATTTATGTGAGCCAGTCCCAAGTCAAAAATAGAGATGTTAAACAATTTGCTTATTTTTGCTGTGTAAAGATTTTTGACCAAGGTTGGAAAATAAGTAGTGCTGACCATCACACATTATCCAACATTTGCATGGCAAAAGCAATTTAAAGTCTGCATTAATTTACTTAATCCTGACAGAAGTAAAATGTTTCCTTCAGTTATAGCAGTTTGTGTTATATCTGGGAGAAGAAAAACTCTAGTCTTTTATGATCCTGGAACATCACATCAGCTGCTGTTGCAGTAGTTCCTAAACCCAATTGCTTTCTGGAGAGAGAGAGTAGTTCAAGGCTAAAACTGAGCTCCCCTACTTACATTAGGGTGAAATTCATTCCTGCACAAAGGACCAACACAAGGCAGGGCTTAGCAGGAACTTAACTGGTACACAGGCTTTATCCTAGTAGTCTATTACAGGTGGATGAATGTCACCCATTAGCAAGCACTTACTCACATGAATGCTCACTAGCATCAGAAAGGGTTTTACAATCTGACCCTTAACTACTGGGGTCCACTTTAGTGTGGCGTAGAAGAATGGACTCACCCTTTGTGGCTGGGCATAGCATAGTAGATCTTTCCTTTCCAGGGTCCCCTGTCAGAGGTCACTCTGGTCCTTCAGGTGGTCTACCTCTTCTCTCAGTTCAGTCCTACGGCCAGGTGATGGATTAGTTCCACACCCCTTTTGAAGTAATACGATCCCAAGTTCACCTAAAACAATGCCCGAAGTTCAGTTTTTTCATCCCCTTTCTGGGGGTTATTAAGACCCACAGGTCTGTAGTAGGGATCTTCAATGTTTTGCCACTCAAAAAATCTCAAGTACTTCTAGTTCCACTCAATTTCCAGTACTTTACCAATCCCTATCTTGGGCTCTCTGTATTGAGAACTCCTCATCTCTTGGTAGTTCTTCATTCGGAGCTCTGTACTGAACCCTCTTTTGGGCCTGCTGCAGTGAAAATCACATCTCTTGTAGCCTTTACCTTAAAACTGTGTGCACCCAGCATTTTCCCTCCCTCTAGCAGGCTTCCCTGAAACCGTTAGCTTCCTTTGCAGGTCCCAGGAAACCCCTCCTTCCTCAGGGCTTTTGCTGGGGATCAGTTCAATGCTTTCAATGATCTTTCTCTTATTTTAGTGTTTCACAGGCTTTCTCTTGGCTCAGCCCCTCTAGTTCTGGCTCAAAATCTCCCAGGCTTCTCTCAGCCTTTCGACCAAGAGAGGAAATGTCCAACTATCTCTCTCTTGGGTCTCTTCCTTGGCCTCTCTTCCATGTCCCTGTTCATCTTTTATGTAGACCCAGGTCCTCTCTAGCTGGGGTTGATCACTATTTATGCCTCACAACCCTCCAGGTGCCACTCTGTGGCCTAATTGGACTGAGGCTCCTGTTAAACCATGCTTAACCAGTGTGGGGTTTACACACCCCGTCAGAAGCCCCCCCCCCCCCCCAAGACAGTGTCAGCCTGGGGGTATGTGTGTGCACCCCTTGTCCAGCTTCTCACCCTTTGCATTCCACTTAGTCAGTAGAAGTTTCTTTCATACTGAAGGGCTCCCATCCCTGTATCAAACCCCATCTTCTCATCTTCCAGGAGCTCCACTTCAAACTCCAACCAACTCTTCCTTTTCCAACTTTGCTTTCCTCTCCCTTCAACTTTGTCTGTGAGACCTGCTCCGCAGCTGCCAGCCTCTGTTGCAGGTATTTGAACACCACAACCATTTCCTCAGTCCTCTTCAATACAAGAATAAGTCTTTTGGGGAAAGGTTCTAGTACACTGTAGTAACTGCCAATAAATAAGCATAATATGTCTAAATAGAAAGACTCTTTGATTAGTTCAGGTGTCGCTAATCATATGGGCCAGCACCTCGGCTGGTGTAAATTGCCATGGTGTCATTACAATTCATGTAAACAAGCAACCCAAAAAACATTAATCATAAAAATTGCCTCAGCTTACTGCAGCAACAGTAGCTCATGCCAAGAATCTCCTATATCCAATAACACAGAAGGGAGCAGGCTCAGCGGCGGGTTGCTCTACTTGGTAGCACCAACTACTACCTCCAGTTTTTGTGCTGTTTTTTTTAAAAATTTATTTCCCACATTTTTTCAGCAATAAAAAGAAGGGTTTTTCCAAACTCAGTAATTCAATACAAATTCAAATTTAAGAAAAATAAACTCAGTTTTTGTAAAGTAAGATAAAAATATAACAAGTATTTTTCTGATTTTCCATCAAAAAAGTGTCAAAGGAAACAAGTATTTTCCATGAGAGTTCTTTTTACCTTCAAAAAGTTGAAAGATTGTCAAACAGTTCTAGCAGCAGATTTATCCAGGAGCAGTCATGGCACAGGAAGTGGAGAGCAGGAGGAAGAAGAAAGAGACCAGTCTCTACTGGCAGTCATTTTTATTATTCTTACTTCACAGCTTATGCTGCTTTATCTGAAGTCTCTTCCTCCAGGGTCTGGTTTATTGGTATTAAACAATAAAGTATTCACTCTTGTTTCCAAGCTTCCCATAATCACCCTTGAATCAGGGCTTCACATCTCCCTAGCAAGACTTCCCATTAATCTTGCTCCTGTCCCAACTCTCTCTGAGTAGGAAACTCCATTCCAGAGCGTTGGACGCTTCTCTTTGCCAAGCACTTGCCTTTTTTGGTTAGTCTCTGCAGAAACACTCCTCTCAGGTCTTTCCTAGTCACTCTCAGACCAACCCTACAGCACAACATTATATAGTCCCCACAGCTAGTCACAGATCCCTCACCCTCACTGAATATCTTTGCACTGAACTTCTTTTCACTGATTGCAACCAACTGTGCTCCTTCTCAGACAAAAGGATTAACTCTTTCCTGCAAGCCTCAGGAAAGTTGCCAGCCTGAGGCTAGCATTTTTAGTATTTGCTCATACCTACGTGAATTAATGTAACTCCCATCCACATCTTGCTTGAAAAAGGAAAAGTCTAGAAGGGTTTGAATTGGACTTGTAATACAAGTTCCTACTAACAAATAGAAAAAAAAAGATAGATGGTTAATACATATCTTGTGTTTTAGAAAGATTCCTGCAGGTGGTTGGGGAAACTTAGTTTATTGATCAAAGGATATCAAAAATAAATACTTTAACCCAGATCCTCAAAGGTTATAGGCACCTAACATCCATTGATTTCAATGGGAGTTAGGTTCCTAAATGCCTTTGAGGATCTGGGCCTTTTAGTCCTAATTCTCATCTTATTTACACCAATAGTACACCAGTAACTTCAAGGAAGTTACACCTGATTTACACCAGCATAACCCACAGGTGATTCAGGACCTTTAGAACTAAATTAAACTCTTATTATTTTGAATGTTCCATTTTTCCTTTAGTGACTGGGGGGCAGTGGTGAGATTGTTTTGTTTCTGCATTTTTTCCCATTAGTAGCTGTTGCTGCTGGTGGTTGTACTATTTAGGATTCCTTACAGGGGAGGCCTGCCAGTGTAAGTCATTGACACTGCTGAATGCTTCTCTCAGTGACACAAGGTCATAACTCCAAGGACACCAATCCAGGCAAAACAACCATTGTTTGCTATAATTGCAAAAGTTATGATCATGGCACATATCTCTGCCAGGAATTAATGTTATTGTTGTCTCTAAAAAGCTGATCCTCTAGTGACTCAAACAATGTAAAGTTGTTCAGAGCAGTTATTTCCTAACATGGATAACGCTACCTGAGGGCCTGATTCCCCACTTCTTTACACCTTTATGCCCGTGTAACTCCATTGACTTCAGTTATGATATTTTGTAGCTGAGAAAGCCTATTACATTTTAACAGTGAATCCTTTTTACAATATTTTGTTTGGCAATCAAGCATTTTGAATGTTCAGAGGTGTTGTATCAAGGGTAATTATAAAAAAAATTAGGAAATTATAGGGAATTTTGTATGGGAGCCAACACACATTAGCACTCCAGGAAAGAGAATGTTTCCAACAGGGATAGGAACTTGGAACGTGTCTCATATTGTCATAATAAGGTTAATGAAGATCCTTAACTTAGAAAATTCTTTTATGTGTGTGCTTCTGTAATTTAGGTTGTACTGTTCAACTTAAAAATGCGTTGCACTGATATGCTGTAGCTCAGCATTCATTCAGTACGTTCAAATAGGGCCTGATTCTCATACCCCTGCTCATCTTGAGTAGAGCCTTACTATGAAAGCAGCCCTACTGGCTTCAATAGAACTACTTATGTAACAAGTACTCAGCGAAGTACAGAATTGGGCCCATACTGAGAAACTATATCAGCTTCTTGTTATATAAACCCAGGGAAAAACAAACTGCTTCTTGTAAAGTAAGGACTGACCTGAACCTTTGAGCCAAATTCCAACTTAAATGTTCTTGGAAAGTGAATCTGAAAACTCACATGAGCAAATATTCAAAGAAGCCAGATTTGAAATGCGCACATGGGAATATGCTTACCAGGAGGGATCCCATAATGAAAAAGAAACAGTACCATGTAATTTATCTAATCAATTTGTGATGGGGCTGCCCTACTCACCGCTGGATGACATCTCCTCCTGGTGGTTCTGGAGATTAGCTCTGCCAGGCCAAAACACCTTTCTGCAGGTTGCACTCTGTCACTTTGTCTCTTTTTCATAGTGTGGCCTCTCACTCACTCCAAAAGCTGTAGTTTCCTCTTCGTGACTCAGCCGTCTGGCCAGGTCATTCAGTGGTTTCCCCTTCTGAAATCATCTTTCAAAGCTCTTTCCACAAGCAGCATCTGGCAATCCTTATGCTTGCTGCCCTGAATATTTCACTCCAGCAGTGACTGCAACAGTCTTCATATCCACTTCCCTTAATAACACCACTTTGCAGTGGCTGGTAACAGAACACAGGCCCACCCTCTACTCTGAGTTCCAGTTCAGGGCCCTGTAGTGAAAAGTTAAGATCTGCATCTTCACCAGCCTTACTGCTCTCACCCCTGGACTCCTTCCTACTGTGCTTCTTCTCTCCCTTCCTTCTCCCTTATCTCACAGGTGAGCTTTCTTCTAATTAGCTTTCTCCAGCCTGAATCTCCCCCTAATTGGCTGATTGGGCGAACTTGACCTAATTTGGCCCTTGGAGAGTCAGTGTAAGGAGTACACCCCATCACACAATCATAACTAAGCAACACAGAACAAAATTCTGATAGTCTTGATTATACAAAAGTTTCAGTAGAGGACCAAAGATTTGTAAAATGAGAGTTTCTCATAATCATGGGAAATACAATAACCAACTATTGGACTGGTGGAGAAAAAAACGATAACTCCAGATAAACAGGGAGTTGTATAAAAATCAGCGTTCATTAAATAAAGGGTTTCTGGTATTGAATACTGACATCAAACTGCTCATAATTAATCCATAAAATAAAAAAGTGCAATAAAAATTACTCAACGATGGTAAGAGATCAATCTGAGGAAATAATAAACTTTGTGTGACTACTCTGCAAGGAGAAAAAGGTAATTCTTCGCAATGAATAATGTCACTCACCTCTAGTTACAAATGGAAATCTGGGGCCTTATACGCCACCATTACCACAGTATCTGAGCACCAGGCAATTTTAATATATTTATCTTCACAATGCCCCTGTAAAGAGGGAAGGCTTGGTTGTGGAATCTCCATCTCTGGAAATATTTAAGAGTAGGTTAGATAAATGTCTATCAGGGATGGTCTAGACCAGGAGTTGTGGAATCTCCATCTCTGGAAATATTTAAGAGTAGGTTAGATAAATGTCTATCAGGGATGGTCTAGACCAGGGGTTGGCAACCTCTGGCACACGGCTCGCCAGGGTAAGCACCATGGTGGGCCAGGCCAGTTTGTTTACCTGCCGCGTCGGCAGGTTCGGCCGATCGCAGCTCCCACTGGCCGCGGTTCGCTGTCCCAGGCCAATCGGGAAGCCGCAGCCAGCACATCCCTCGCCTGTGCCGCTTCCCGCAGCCCCCATTGGCCTGGGACAGTGAACCGTGGCCAGTGGGAGCCGCGATCGGCTGAACCTGCCGACACGGCCAGTAAACAAACTGGCTCGGCCCGCCGGGGTGCTTACCCTGGCAATCCGCGTGCCTGAGGTTGCCGACCCCTGGTCTAGACAGTATTTGGTCCTGCCGTGAGGGCAGGGGACTGGACTCGATGACCGCTTGAGATCCGTTCCCGTCCTCTAATCTATGAATCTATGAATAATCCCCATTTTAGAGGTGAAGGAACCAAGGCACAGATAGGGTAAGTGATTTGTCTAAAGTAACACAGGAAGTCACTGGTAGAGAAGGAGTTTGAATCCAAGTCAGCCCACATTTAAGGATAACATGCTACCTCTGGACTATCCTTCTTTTCTAGACAGTACTTTGGTGGTCTGATTCAGTAAGTAACAGAAATTCATCCCCATCACATCATCATTGCCAATCTACCTAAGGGATACTCAAGACTGAGACAGTGGGCATATTGCAATTTAGGTCTGATGTGCATTGGCAGAGCTGTATGAATACATTTGCACATTGACTGCCTGAATTACAGCGTGCTCTAGCCTGTGATCATAATTCCTTCCATTCAAGACCATGAACTCACCATATAACTTTAGAAGAAAACAAGAAAGCTAGAATGCTTATTCTCCATCAACCCAGGAAGCAAAAGTTCATAGTTTATCCCTACGTCAAGGCCTTCTGTTAAATCAGCCTGCCACTATGTCAACACTATATGCTAACACTTTAAAGTGCTATAAGCATTTTATTTAGGAGACAATTATTGTATTTTTTCTCTGATATAAATTAATAGGTCAAGTACCACTTATGGAGTTTTGAGGCATTAATTAACATTTTAAAATTATCACATGGCACATTAATTAGATATCAGTCACTTATTAGAACTTCTGACATTTAATAAGTATTTTAATTTAACTTGCTATAGATGCCTTTTCAAAAGACAAAATTGATACAAATAGTCTTACTCAGTTTAACATGTTATCTGCTGTTCTGTCGTTGTGATTAGCATGTACATGGCACCCATATTTATTTCTTGCATAATGCAGTTATTAAAACACACCTACAGTTATTTAATTTATATGTAACCAATGACAAGTTATTAAAGCAAATGGATAATGTGCATTTTAAATATTTTAAAACCTATCACAGAGATGATGCATGAACACTTTTGTATTCAAACCAGGAAAATGAATAGTATTTCTGCCTAATTTGGCTCTCTTTCAATGTAAGGTTTGAAGATAAACCCTGCTCTGCTTCTGCTGTTCTGTCTTGATGACAGAAGTACAAACGTCCCAGAATTTTTAAGTGTTGATTGCTGGTTTCAATCATCTCTTTAATAATACATTCTTGTTCTTCTTTGATAGTTCTGTGTATAGCCATTCCCTATAGTTAAGAATTCTGGCGCTAGGCAGTTCACTGGTGTGACCTCAATCTTGACCTAATTGCACTTATTATCAGTCAAGTTTTATAATATTAACAAGGTGCTTAGGCTGACATAAAAGCCCTACAGGGTGCCCAAACTTTGCAACACTAATGCCCACATTGGCAGCTTGACAAGAACCAGAGGGCTACACTTCATCTGCATGTACATTTACATATTTTTCCCCAATAATAAATGCATAAAACCATAAGATTCTCTTCTGCTTGTCTCTTTGCTAGACAAAAGCAAGTTTATTCATCAGAACTCTCTTTCTTCTCTATGGTATATACCCTCACAACACTCCAGTATAATTATCCCCCTTTCGGGGGGCATAGATCAGTGTTCACATTGCACTCCCCGTCAGTACCTGGGCCAGGTCAGGGAAGCTAATGATCCAATCAGCAGATCACATTCTGTGATGAATCCTGGTTACGGGCCAGCTGAGGCACGTTGTGCATATGCTAAGAAGAAGAAGATCCCCCCCCCCCCTTTTTTCAGATAGGGAACTGAAGCACAGAGAGGGGAAGTGACTTGACCAGGGCAAGTTTGTGACAAAGTAGGGAATTGAATCCACATGCCCCACAGCCTAAGCAAGCACCCTAACTGCAGGACTATCCTTCCTCTTCAGACTACCATCTCTCTTCACTAAAGGGAGAAGGAACAGGCAGCTGTTGGCTGCATTTTAGGACAGCCCAGGCCACAATTAGCTTTTCAAACGTATTTTGAACTCCCCACCCCTATACAAACAAGGACAAATTCTGTGTTCGAGTCTCCTTACGGGACGGTAGAAGAGGTCAACTAATATGGGCCTCTGAATTGTCACTCCTGAAATGTCACTCAAGGTGTTTGCTCTTTCAACTACCTTGCATCTGCTTGGAAGAAACTCACTGCCATGACGTCCCTACTTTTCCCTTATTTAAGTCTACACTTAAGACTGATTAGTTTTCACTGACTTTTCACTGACATTAGCTAATTATTAACTCTGCAGGATAGATTAAATTTTAATTTTAATGTAATTTTAAAACACCATGAGCTACCTCAGCATGATAAGATGCTATAAAAATTTAAACTGTTGTTATAAGTTGGCCACCTGTTCAAAACGTTAAAAATCTACACATTTAAATCAATCATACTGTGCTTGATGCACCGTCCAAGGCTAATGTTGATAAATTATATGCTATACTCTACATTGATTCATTATTCTCTTTTATGGTAAATACATTGGACTTTATTTTGCAGAGTCATTTTAGACTGCAATGTCATTTTTCAAATCCCTATATAATCTTCGATGTATGTTTTCCTTCTGCAACATTATATGGGCCACACAAAGCATTTAAGGCACAGTCCAAAGTAAGGGGCATGTTGGATAAATACTTTCTCAGCAGCAGTCTCTGGAAGTATTGTGGAAGACTGGAAGCACTAGATTCATATAGTCCTAATATGAATACAAAAATGTTCTTGTATCACCACCATGGTAGGTTTTTAAATATTTAAAATGCACATTATCCATTGGCTTTAATACAACTCTGGGCCAGGTCAATCCTTCTGCTGCTGTTCTAAATTGCACTGGGGCTAAACTCAGGGAGTTACAAAGATGTCTTTGCCTCCTCTTCATATCCTGCACCAAAAAAAAGCTCAGCCACACCAAAGATTTGGGTCAATATCTTTTTAAAAAGAAGGGTTCAGGCAATATACAAAAAAACCATATTACAAGGAAGGGAAAAGGCAGTATTACTAGTGCCCCTCAACCAAGTTTTTAAATCAGTTTTTAAAATACATAGGGGTAATAGTGGGAGGACCTGAGCACACCTAGTTATCTATACTAGGTGGTCCCAGTACAGGCCCCACTTCCTTGCTATGTGCAAGGGAGGTGCTTTGTGGGCCTTCTTAAGTCTGATCAGATGGGGGATCAAAATGAAAATCACAAACCCTATTATATCTGGAGATACTCCCTCTCTGTTGCCCCAGCAAAGAAGGGGGCAGGAAGTCTACAGTGCTGCCAACAATCCAACACCAACCAAATCCCTCTGGCTGAGCCTCTAAGTCAGGCTCCTACTTGGAAGACCTCTGTACTCTCCTCAGGGTCAGTGTGAAAGTCTCCCAGGCTAAGAATTCTCTCCATGGTTTCAAGAGTCATTCCTATATTGTGTCACGTAGAGCAATCCTGTTCCTCCCCCACCCTGATGACTGCAACTTCCTCCCTTTTAAAGTCTGCCTCCCTATCATACAAGATTGACAGGGCCAGAGGGACAGGGTTAGCCTTACCAGCAGGCATACCAGCCCCATTGGCATGTACCTCATCTGTGTGGGATCTATACACCCCATCATGCATGGGGTAATATTTTTCCAGAATACTGAAGTCAATGGACTTAGGCTCCTAAGTCAGTTAGGCCATGTCTACACTAAGAAAAATGTTTTCAACATGTCAACATGCACCATTTTTCTGCACTAGACCT
This sequence comes from Terrapene triunguis, assembly GCF_002925995.2. Classification (NCBI taxonomy): domain Eukaryota; kingdom Metazoa; phylum Chordata; order Testudines; family Emydidae; genus Terrapene; species Terrapene triunguis. Next base: position 7,810,810 of record NW_020664368.1, read on the forward strand.
GGCCTTAGGTGATTTTGAAAAATGTATTCCAACTCTTAAAAAATGTAACTACTGTGCGTTCCCTTCTGGTACTTGCAAGTCTTTCAGTAACTAACTTAGCCATATGACTAGGAAACACTATCTGGCAATGTTCCAATAGGTAGGTATGGGGTACTTCTGTCTCAACTTCTGTCCACAAAGCAATGAGGTGTAAGTTACAAGAGATATCACAAAAATGGAATTATGAAAGCTGACATACAGTGTCAACTGCCTAATGTGAATTCTGACAAATGTGAATTCATGAATAAAATTCTCAGTAGACAATAAGAACATGAAACAGGAAAAAAAGAAGACCAAGGGCTGTTGTTCCAGACTCCCTTTCTCTTTCCTGTTTTCCCATTTCTCCTAATATTGTTTTCCCTAGTATCTGAAAACTGATTCCAATTTTTCTTTAATACATTGACAGTCTTTGCTTTAATGGCTCCTGTTTGTAATTATTGCCAATATGCTGCATAGTGAAAGACAAATGAAACCACATGAATAATGGAGATGTATATTTTAGTTTTAGATATTTAGAGCACCACTTGGAGCCAAAGGAATAAAAATGTGAGGAAGCACAAATTAAAAAAAACAAACACATGACTTATGAGGAGAGGCTGAGGGAACTGGGATTGTTTAGTCTCCAGAAGAGAAGAATGAGGGGGGATTTGATAGCTGCTTTCAACTACCTGAGGGGGGGTTCCAAAGAGGATGGAGCTTGGCTGTTCTCAGTGGTGGCAGATGACAGAACAAGGAGCAATGGTCTCAAGTTGCAGTGGGGGAGGTCTAGGTTGGATATTAGGAAAAACTTTTTCACTAGGAGGGTGGTGAAGCACTGGAATGCATTAACTAGGGAGGTGGTGGAGTCTCCTTCTTTGGAGGTTTTTAAGGCCCGGCTTGACAAAGCCCTGGCTGGGATGATTTAGTTGGGAATTGGTCCTGCTTTGAGCAGGAGGTTGGACTAGATGACCTCCTGAGGTCCCTTCCAACCCTGATATTCTATGATTCTATGCTTCTATGAAACTTAGCTTTTCTTTCATAAAAATTATAGGCAAGCCACAAAAAAACATGTCTGTGCCATATTGATTCTGTGTACAGTAAATATATGCACATATTTTGTGGGTGCAATTTTGAAAATCTGTCCCTTAGATTCACATGCTATCTAAAAACCTATGCTGTGGATCTCCAACATTTAGATTGAGCTGTGCATATAATGGACTGACTTCAATCTCAGTATTTAATTGGGAACTGATCTAATTCCTGATCTACATTCATTTTCTCAAAAGGGCAGATGTCCAGCTCTGAAAGTCTTCCACATTTCTGTGGAAAAATGGTGTCCAAAAATGACTGACATTAATTTGTATGATGCCTGCTGAAAGATTTAGATGAAAAAATTTATATGCCTAAGCTTTATGATGGTTTTTGTTTTTGCTTTTTGTTTGGTACAAAGGTGACAGGAACACTCTCAAAATAAACACTAATAATAACATATTCATCAATGGTAATTAATATGTGAGACCAGGTCCAGTAGGAACACAGCTGCAAAAGATATTGCCATATTTTTTCTTCAGGATGGCTGGAACTAAGGACCATTATAAAGCCTCATCACCTTCCGCTCCAAGTGCGAGGTGGATTTCTTCAACCTACCTTCTCTAATATAAATGCATAGCAGTGTGTACATATAAGAAATTAAAAGAAAAAAGCCTTAATAAAACAAAGCCCTACACTGCACACACAACTCTCCCCAGGGGGAGAGGATGAGACAACTAATGAACCAAACATGACAGACGTGAGTCACAACTGCTTAATGCACAGGAAGGCACTCGGATACTGGTGGTGAGGGCAGTATAAACAACATAAGAACCTGGATAGGATAGGATTGATTCAAAGTATTGCTGCATCTGAAATGTTTTATACAGATTTAACACATTTACAGGTTTATGGCTATTTAAATTATTCTGGGCACAGATTCTGTGATGTGACAGTGACAGAATTTAAGACACAATTTTGTTGCTAAGTAACCATAACAAGATAGCCTGTGTAATATTAATGTTGATTAATGAACATCCTTGAGACATAATGAACAAAGGTATCAAAACTATAGTGTATGTTATATGAAAGACCAGATGAAATTCTTAATTAATTTTGTAGCAAAGCAAATCTGAAGTGAAAATACCCAAGGTAAATCCAAATTGAGGATGTAAAAAGGAGGTGAAAGGCCAGAGAAGCTAGTTAAGTGCTTGATTAAATGTATACAGACAAGTGATTCCAGAACATAAGCAAAGGTATAAAAGGATATTAACCAGATATGACACAAGTGAATTTATATTACTTGTATAACGGACTGATTCGATAAATTTATAAAATCATCACGGTATGAATATGGAGAGACTTTACACATAACTCCAGAAAGCTTCAAAATGGACGTTGCAAAAAGGAGACACTACAATATAAGAAAAAGCAAAGGGTTGCATCATGTTAGCTGGGGTCATTACAGAATGCTGTGGGGCCTACAGAACTCTTAATTAATTATATGCAAGTTACACAGGCTGGGAAGCTGTGGATGTCAAAATAAGGCATATCCAGGAAAATCCAGCAGATGCTTCCATTTGTTAATTGAATTGTAAAATCCTAAAAATAGAATGTGTATGATTTAACACAATAGCATGTGCAAAGTTTGTGACCTCAGGTTTGGGAAATTTAAGCTACCATAACTATAAGTTTCAAAATATAAAGCCACAGTTGAAATGTCCTGATTCTTTATTGGACTGTGAAAAGATTATGCATGAAGCATCACTTGTGTTCCATTGGGTCCACAGAAGCTCTTCTCTTGAAGTGGAATTGGTATTCTAGTTGGTTGCAATCACCATTTAATAAAAGGGAACCAGGCAATGGACCACCCATCAAAGATGAATAAAAGAATCCTTCAGTTAATGGCTTCCCCCAGGATGAAAACACTAGGACAGGATAAGAGATCAAGAACTGGTCTACTATGCTGAAAACTAAGAGCCCCTTCCACTGGTAACAAAGACTTATCAAGATAAAGAAGAAAGAGTGGTAATAAGATGTTTCAGTCTCTAAGGGAAGACGATGCTGATATCAGAACAAGGAGACTACTATAATAATAGCATTTTGAGATTAAAGGAAATTTCCATCAGTTTTGAGAGGGACTATGCAAACCAAGATGGAGAAATCTACCTAGCTGCCAGATCCATCTGAGGAGTTGCAAATACTTTTACACACATATTTCCTTTTTTCCCAGTTCATGTTTGGTCATTTTTAGTTTACTGCTTCTCAAAGAGTACATATTCAAGTTATAAAAAAAGTTGAATATGAGTTAATTACAAAACACCTATTTGTGTTTCATCAAAATGTTTCATCCCAAGTAATTATAGATAATCTTGAGGAAAAAAAATCAGTGTTGAGACTTGAACACTTATTACATGTTCAGCAAAGCACTGTTTTAGGAAAAATCCATGTTTACATGCAGGAGATGATATGTGAAAAATCTCTAGGCATTCTTGCATTTTATCACAACACAGCATTTGTGATGTTGCATGAAACTGACAGCTTCTCATGGAAAAAAAGGCTTGAATTAACTAATTTTACATTATAAGCTAAAGAGTCATCATTTAAATTTTTGGGTAGGACAACATAAAAGCAAACTAATATTAGGTATACAAATTAATTGTGGTTACACCTACTGATGAGTTTTAATATATATATATATATATTACAAGTCACTTTGAGCCATTAAATGGATATTTTGGGTTAATGTGTGACATTTGTGTGTGGCTGTGTGAAAATCGCTTTAGCAAGGAATTAGCTGGGAAGGTATTTATGAATTAAAATAATATGTCACCAATTAATTATTTACATTTCTAAATGTCAAGATTTTTGGATTGTTTTTGGTTGAACTGTCACTGACAGCCCCAATCTCTTAATTGACCAAGCTTGAATGGAAAATTGAGAATGGATCTGTATAAAGAATTGAGAGATCACATTACTGGAATAATGTAGAATAAAAGGAAAGTTCCTTTTACCTGCCAATTTCTCTCAACCATAAAATCCATAACCACTAGTCCTCATAATAGAGAAGTAGCCGTCCACCTCCAGATGAGTGGATTTACAAAGTTGTTTATCAGGAATGGACATGCAGACAAATGCCTCTAGCAAGAATTCTCCAGAACTATCATTTCCAAAGCTCTAATAACTACTGAGGGGAGGGACAGGAAAAAATTAAACAAAGAAACATTTTCTCTACTCAGCTTTCTCCTCCTAACTGTAACAGTGTCCTCCCAAAGGTGGCTTCAACTGAAGAAGAGAGATCCAATTTATGGGACCTAGTAAAAGAAGAGATGTACAAACATAAAACAGCTCTGTACTACATAGAATTAACCCTAAAACTCTCTGGTGGCAAGCCATAAAAGAGGCTTGTAAGATTCAGGGCTTGTCTTCACTACCCGCCTGGATCGGCGGGAAGAAATCGATCTCTCGGGGATCGAATTATCGCGTCTCGTCGGGATGCGACAATCGATCCCCGAATCGACGCGCGTACTCCACCAGCCCAGGTAGGAGTAAGCGCCATCGACTGGGGAGCCCCGGCAGTCGATTTGCCGCCATCCTCACAGCGAGATAAGTCGGATCAGATACGTCAAATTCAGCTACGCCCCCCAGTGTAGACCTAGCCTTAGATAGGTAGGCCTTCAACCATCCCGTGATTGTAGCTTTAGCCCTGGTCTACACTGGGGGAGGGGGAATCGATCTAAGTTACACAACTTCAGCTATGTGAATAACGTAGCTGAAGTCGACATACTTAGATCAACTTACCGTGGTGTCTTCACCATGGTGAGTAGACTGCTGCTGCTCCCCTGTCAACTCTGCCTGCGCCTCTCGCAGCGCTGGAGTACAGGAGTAGACTAGACACAATAAATTGATCCCTGCTGGATCGATCGCTGCCTGCCAATCTGGAGGGTAGCGTAGATATACCCTTAGAAACATCTTACCCCAGCATCTAGCAATTAATAGCAATAGACTTTGCAGGGATAAATTTTGAGTTCAGGGATAAATTTGGTGAAGTATATGAGACTATATTATTTCAGTGAAAAATATAATAGGGCTTTGTGATGGGAAGGGCTCTTACCTCAGACACCCTCCAGAGCAAAATTATTTGTTACTAAAATAGGTCATTTTAATTAGAAGAACCTAGAGGCTCCAGGGGATGCCCAGTTAGCCCTTGAAGGACCATGATCTCCCCTGTCAGACACTTCCTGGATGTGTTAAGATTAACCAATCTGACTACTTTGAGAAATCTTGCACTGTAAGGTTGAATGGACAAAATTGGTCAGAGGAATCCAGGACATACCAATGGGGCCATACACAGAACTTTTAGGGTTCTAAGACTAAAACCCAAAGGAACTCCCCTCCTGTAAAATATCCAGGATGTGATGTATCTTAACCTTCAGTTAAGATTCAGTTTGTAAAGTTTAAGCACATGTTCAAATATGTGCAGGATCAGGGCCTAAGACTGTAAATTCTCTGGATCAGGGATCATTATGTGCATGTACATTACTGTGATGGGGCGTATAAACCCCACACTGAGTTAAGGAACTACTATGGGCTCATCCTGCCCCACCCCACCACAACCTGTAACAAATGCACCAACTGGAGAAGGAGCTAACAGGCAGGAGAGCTGCTTATTTGAGGACAGACCAGGGAGGAGAGCAGACCTGCTACCAGCAGCTCCAGGGAGATGAGCTGAGGGAGGGCAGAATCTCTCCCAAAACAACTGCCCAAAGGTCCCTCCCTGAGGGAAGGGAGGGCCTGCTGCAGAGACAGCCTAACAGGGAAGCATTCCCCTCTCATATGAACTCTGGACTGGATTGAGCCCCTTTATTTTTGTTTGGACTACCCCAGCAGGGGAAAGCCTTGGACTGAGCTGGCCCTTAAGAACATAAGAACGGCCGTACTGGGTCAGACCAAAGGTCCATCTAGCCCAGTATCCTGTCTACTGACAGTGGCCAATGCCAGGTGCCCCAAAGGGAATGAACCTAACAGGTAATGATCAAGTGATCTCTCTCCTGCCATCCATCTCCACCCTCTGACAAACAAACAGAGCGTAGGGACACCATTCCTTACCCATCCTGGCTAATAGCCATTAATGGACTTAACCTCCATGAATTTATCCAGTTCTCTTTTAAACGCTGTTATAGTCCTAGCCTTCACAACCTCCTCAGGTAAGGAGTTCCACAAGTTGACTGTGCGCTGTGTGAAGAAGAACTTCCTTTTATTTGTTTTAAACCTGTTGCCCATTAATTTCATTTGGTGAACCCTAGTTCTTGTATTATGGGAATAAGTAAATAACTTTTCCTTATCTACTTTCTCCACATCACTCATGATTTTATATACCTCTATCGTATCCACCCTTAATCTCCTCTTTTCCAAGCTGAAAAGTCCTAGCCTCTTTAATCTCTCCTCATATGGGACCCGTTCCAAACCCCTAATCATTTTAGTTGCCCTTCTCTGAACCTTTTCTAGTGCCAGCATATCTTTTTTGAGATGAGGAGACCACATCTATACGCACTATTCAAGATGTGGGCGTACCATCAATTTATATAAGGGCAATAATATATACTCCTTCTTATTCTCTATCCCCTTTTTAATGATTCCTAACATCCTGTTTGCTTTTTGACCGCCTCTGCACACTGCGTGGACGTCTTCAGAGAACTATCCATGATGACTCCAAGATCTTTTTCCTGATTCATTGTAGCTAAATTAGCCCCCATCATATTGTATGTATAGTTGGGATTATTTTTTCCAATGTGCATTACTTTACATTTATCCACATTAAATTTCATTTGCCATTTTGTTGCCCAATCACTTAGTTTTGTGAGATCTTTTTGAAGTTCTTCACAGTCTGCTTTGGTCTTAACTATCTTGAGCAGTTTAGTATCATCTGCAAACTTTGCCACCTCAATGTTTACCCCTTTCTCCAGATCATTTATGAATAAGTTGAATAGGATTGGTCCTAGGACTGACCCTTGGGGAACACCACTAGTTACCCCTCTCCATTCTGAGAATTTACCATTAATTCCTACCCTTTGTTCCCTGTCTTTTAACCAGTTCTCAATCCATGAAAGGACCTTCCCTTTTATCCCATGACAACTTAATTTACATAAGAGCCTTTGGTGAGGGATCTTGTCAAAGGCTTTCTGGAAATCTAAGTACACTATGTCCACTTTATCCCCCTTGTCCACATGTTTGTTGACCCCTTCAAAGAACTCTAATAGATTAGTAAGACATGATTTCCCTTTACAGAAACCATGTTGACTTTTGCCCAACAATTTATGTTCTTCTATGTGTCTGACAATTTTATTCTTTACTATTGTTTCAACTAATTTGCCCGGTACCGACGTTAGACTTACCGGTCTGTAATTGCTGGGATCACCTCTAGAGCCCTTTTGAAATATTGGCGTTACATTAGCTATCTTCCAGTTGTTGGGTACAGAAGCCGATTTAAAGGACAGGTTACAAACCCTAGTTAATAGTTCCGCAACTTTACATTTGAGTTCTTTCAGAACTCTTAGGTGAATGCCATCTGGTCCCGGTGACTTGGTAATGTTAAGTTTATCAATTAATTCCAAAACCTCCTCTAATGACACTTCAATCTGTGACAGGAGGCTGAGCCATACCCCAGGAGGAGTCCTCATGCTGATTCACCCCGGACTGCAGCATTGCGACAATTGCAGGGAGGTGGTAGGAAGTGGCCCAGGGAGGGCCCGCCTTAATCCTCCCCAGCTGGCAGAGAACTGATAGTCCTCAAAGGGCTCTGGTTCAGAGCCCGGTGGAATGGGAGGGCCCTGGCTCCCCTACCAACAACCCCTCTGAAAGTCACCGGCCTAACCCCTAACCAGTAGGCAGTGCTCCGCTACCAACCAACTCTGAGCAATTGCCGTCACAAGTACCCAGCACAATAAGGCTCCGAATGCTGACTGACGGTTTAGACACTCCTGAAATAATAAATAATGATAATAAAGCATGTTTACATCCTATGTTCAGTTCATATGATTGAACTTTATATTTTATCACAAACCATTGTTATGGAATTTCTTATTTATTTTTAAATTCAGTTAACAAAACAATGATTTATAAATTTTGAGGTCTGTACTTTTTAGCTCACGGTATCTGAAATTCAGTGAGAAACTTAGTATCAATAATTGATCAATTAAAATGAATGAATCAATGTTACACACTTCACACTAACATAATTCAGTATAAATTTTATGTGGGCCAGCCTCACTCCTTTGTGCAAAGCAATTTTTGTATGGTACTGATAACCCCATCTTTGTGATTAGATTTAATTTTGTTAGGATAACAACAGTTTTTTTAATATTATATTGTATCATTTGGGAATCTTTAATCACTCCTGAAACTATATATGGATCTCACAAACTGAGAATAAATTTTTAAATCCCAGGTAGACTTAGCTTGCAGGGACTCCTGTCAAAGATCTGAGGAGGAAACTGTTTCTTCTAGTGAGTCAGTTTTTTGTAATGGCCTGTTACAGTGTGTCAAATGGTAATGTCTAGAAATATCACACTCGTTGCTGAAATGTTTTCAAGTGTATTCCAGAGCCGGAGGAAAACTGCAAAAATAAAACTGCAATTTTCTAGTACTTCCTAGTGTAGGTGGTCGGCAGAAATAGCAAATAAATTATCAGCATATCTGAGGTATACCTCAGCTGGATTCCCAAGAAAGAAATGAAAAATACTGTCTTTGATCCCCATTTTAAAAAGGCATGCATGTAAAAGAACCACTCCATTTCCCATGATCATATGCATGAGAGGGAGTTGGTGTTAAACACAAACCAACTACATGAAAGAATAATTTCCACTAGTGTTAATTTAGGTAATCTTTTAGGGCTAGATTCACGAAGGGACTTAAGCAACTAACTGCCAATTTAATTGCCTAAATCCCAAAATCAGGCACCACTGGTATTCCCAACACCAAATGATGTAGGCACTTAAACTTGATGCCTTAAGTTTTCGCAGTAGAAGCTCGCTAGGCACCTATGTTTTTGCACTGCCGCTCCACTCTAGACTTCCAGATGACTACATCCCAATGTGATGCACAAACCAGGGGAAGAGTCTTTGCTCTGCCTGATTTCTGTGCATCCCTCCCAATGAGTTCAGGGCCTAAGTCTGAGGTGGAAGGAGGCACCTATCTGCTTAGGATTGTCAGCTGTGAACCCTCTTTGGCATCAGGCACCTAAGACGCTTCCTTCAAGAAACTGGGAGAGAGGTTTGAAGGGGGACTGGATTCTGGATCTTCCACATCAAGGAGGAGGGCTCTAATCACCAGGTTATGGAGTCATTGTAATTTCCGCTTTCCTTTTCTAATGACCTAATGACTCTAATTATTTAATGCTAAGTGCAACAGCTTCAGCAGGAGAGACTGTTGGAACCCCACATCAGAATAGCCCATTGGTCAATAGATTAGAATAGGGATCTGGCAGCAGATCCTTATTCTAATCCCTTCTCTCTCCCCCTCTGGTAGTGGGGGAACCTGAAGTCTCTCACATCCCAGGTGAGTCTCTTAACCACTGGGCTAAGAGTTATCAGGGAGAGGCTAGTCTCACACCACACACCCCCACCCCCCGTGCCTGACTCCAAGAGAGGATTTGCAGCTGAGCATCCCAAGCAGAGATAGACACCTCCCTCAAGCCCACACTTAGGTGCCAAACACCCTGAGAGGGACAGGGCTTAGGACACACCCCTCTCCTTGGCATCTCTCACTGGCTGGCTTAGGTGGGGACCCCCTAAAATGTTGGCTTTTGTGAATCCCATTCTGAGGTTCCTATGTCCATCCACTCATTGATTCGCTCAGTGTTGCAATGCCTCAATCCCTTTGTGAATCTAGTCCATAGTGTATTTAGTCCATTGGGTCTGGGGATAACTATGTACAGACTGTTAGTGGCCACTGTAGAAAGAAAACATGTTTTATTCTTCTGATGAAAATGTAATTGACCCTGGATTTCAACTGCATGTGAAAAAGTCTTTTGTGTTTGCAGGCAGAAACTAAATAATGGGTCCACTGAGATCATCAGTTATATATTTATGCACACCTACTTTCTAATTATAATAAATCAGGAATAATTGCATTGCTAATAAAGGAATTTTGCCATTTTGGTAGGATTCTAGCATTTGGGTGGAGGGATAGCTCAGTGGTTTGAGCATTGGCCTGCTAAACCCCAGGTTGTGAGTTCAATCCTTCAGGGGGCCACTTAGAGAACTGGGGTAAAAATCTGTCTGGGGATTGGTCCTGCTTTGAGCAGGGGGTTGGACTTGATGACCTCCTGAGGTCCCTTCCAACCCTGATATTCTATAACATTTATGATAAGAGTAGTAATGAAAAGGTTTTGATGACTAAAGGGCTTGTGATGGGCAAGTCATGCCTGTGACCAGTTTGATATTCAGTACATATAGCTCAGATAAAATTCAGGAGCCTTGGGACTAAAAGAATTTCTAACCAAGGGGGTTCTTTGCCTTATTACTTCCTTTGGTGTCATGTTAATACAGACTCTGGACTTCAGAAAAGCAGTCTTGGACTCCCTTAGGAACTGATGGGCAGGATCCCCTGAGAGGCTAATATGAGGGCAAAAGGAGAACGGGAGAGCTGGCTGTATTTTAAAGAAGCCTTATTGAGGGCACAGGAACAAACCATCCCGATGTGCAGAAAGAATAGCAAATATGGCAGACGACCAGCTTGGCTTAACAGTGAAATCTTTGGTGAGCTTCAATTCAAAAAGGAAGCTTACAAGAAGTGGAAATTTGGAGAGATGACTAGGGAGAAGTATAAAAATATTGCTAGAGCATGCAGAGGTATAATCAGGAAGGCCAAGGCACAACTGGAGTTGCAGCTAGTAAGGGATGTGAAGGGTAAAAAGAAGGGTTTCTACAGGTATGTTAGCAACAAGAAGAAGGTCAGGGAAAGTGTGGGACCATTACTGAATGGGGGAGGCAACCTAGTGCCAAATGATGTGGAAAAAGCTGAAGTACTCAATGATTTTTTTGCCTCTGTCTTCACAGACAAGGTCGGCTCCCAGACTGCTGCACTGGGCAACAAAGTATGGGGAGGAGGTGAGCAGCTCTCAGTGGTGAAAGAACAGGTTAAGGACTATTTAGAAAAGCTGGACATGCTCAAGTCCATGGGCCCAGATTTAATGCATCCGAGGGTGCTGAGTGAGTTGGCTGTTGTGATTGCAGAGCCATTGGCCATTATCTTTGAAAATTCATGGCGATCGGGGGAGGTCCTGGATGACTGGAAAAAGGCAAATATAGGGCCCATATTTAAAAGAGGGAAGAAAGGAAACCTGAGGAACTACAGACCAGTCAGCCTAACTTCAGTCCCTGGCAAAATCATGGAGCAGGTCCTCAAGGGATCCATTTTGAATCACTTGGAGGAGAGGAAGGTGAACAGGAATAGTCAACATAAATTCACCAAGGGCAAGTCATGCCTGACCAATCTGATTGCCTTCTATGATGAGATAACTGGCTCTGTGGATATGGGGAAAGCAGTGGATTTGATATATCTTGACTTTAGCAAAGCTTTTGATATGTCTCCCACAGTATTCTTGCCAGCAAGTTAAAGACGTATGGTTTGGATGAATGGACTATAAGGTGGATAGGAAGCTGGCTAGATTGTCGGGCTCAATGGGTAGTGATCAATGGCTCAATGTCTAGCTGGCAGCCGGTATCAAGCAGAGTGTCCCAGGGATCGGTACTGGGGCCAGTTTTGTTTAACATCTTTATTATTGATCTGGGTGATGGGATAAATTGCACCCTCAGCAAGTTCGCAGATGACACTAAGCTGGAGGGAGAGGTAGATTCGCTGAAGGGTAGGGATAGGGTCCAGAGTGACCAACACAAATTGGAGGATTGGGCCAAAAGAAATCTGATGAGGTTCAACAAGGACAAGTGCAGATTCCTGCACTTAGGAAGGAAGAATCCCATGCACTGCTACAGGCTGGGAACCGACCAGCTAAGCAGTAGTTCTGCAGAAAAGGACTTGGGTATTACAGTGGATGAGAAGCTGGATATGAATCAGCAGTGTGCTCTTTTTGCCAAGGCCAACAGCAGATTGGGCTGTATTAGTAGGAGCATTGCCAGCAGATCGAGGGAAGTAATTATTCCCCTCTATTCGGCACTGGTGAGGCCACACCTGGAGTATTGTGTCCAGTTTTGTTCCCCCCACTACAGAAGGGATGTGAACAAATTGAAGAGAGTCCAGCGGACGGCAACAAAAATTATTATGAGGCTGGGGCACATGACCTACAAGGAGAGGCTGAGGGAACTGGGGTTATTTAGTCTGCAGAAGAGAAGAGTGAGGGGGGATTTGATAGCAGCCTTCAACTACCTGAAAGGGGTTTTCAAAGAGGATGGAGCTAGGCTGTTCTCAGTGGTGGCAGATGACAGAACAAGAAGCAATGGTCTCAAGTTGCAGTGGGGGAGTTCTAGGTTGGATATTAGGAAACACTGTTTCAGTAGGAGGGTGGTGAAGCACTGGAATGGGTTACCTAGGGAGGTGGTGGAATCTCCATCCTTAGAGGTTTTTAAGGCCTGGCTTGACAAAGCCCTGGCTGGGATGATTTAGTTGGTGTTGGTCCTGCTTTGAGCAGGGGATTGGACTAGACGACCTCCTGAAGTCTCTTCCAACCCTAATATACTATGATTCTCCTGGAGCTTAAGGGAAAGTCCCTCACAAGCTACGCAGGAGGCCAGTGAACCACGTGGGGGGGGGGGAGAAAGGTCCAGAATGTTTGGGATGTGGAAACATCCTGGCCCCTCTAGTACATGACCTATATTTTTCCAGGCTCAGAGGGCTCAATTACCATTTTACATGAAGCCATTTCTGGAACAACTAGGGATCAGAAGCAGCAGTTTATTTGACCCCTGATTATTCTTCAGATCATTTTGATTGGATCTCCTCCATGTCATACATTCCACTTATAAGTGGCAACTACTTAAGACCTGTCTTGGAGTAACACAACTCACCGGCACCAAAAATGTACACCCAGAGTAGATGAACAGCCTGAAATTATGAGGAGGTATATCCTCTTGTTCGTGCTTTTATAACACCCTGGCTTGTGACATGGTCAAATCACTCCTGAGTGCACTGGCAAGAGACAGAGAGAAAGGGAATCAATTAAGACAGGCCCACCTATCTTAGGGTTTTGTCCTAGCTCCTATAATCATAACTGTAGTGTATTGAAAACTGTGTTAAAACTACTAGCTATCACTGTAAATTATGAGGGGTTTCCTGGTGCTGCTTGCAGGTTCAGGGTCTCTGAGGGAAGCTGTGTGATCTGGGTCCTCTTGAGTAGTCTACAAAGTTCCAGCAGGTAGCAAGATGGGTTGAGTTGTGCCTCTCTGCCTACTCGGTCTCTCTCTGTGTTGTTGTTGTTGTTGTTGTTGTAGGGTTCTGGAATTTAAGAAATATAGCTGGGTTATAGTACAACCATCCAAAAAAAGTAGTTATGTTTTTGTTCTACTTCTTTTATGTATGTCATGAACCATATGTATAATCACTGCAGTTAAAATCAGAGCTGATTGAGTTGTAGCCATGTTGGTATAAATGAAAAGGGGTGGCTGGCAGGGCCCCACAACATTATTAAATACATTATCAAATAAAAGGAAAACATATGAATTATGAGTTCTGACCATATTTCAGAGATTTGGGTTCTGTTCCCAGACCATGAGCAAGTCACAGCAGCTCTGTACCTCAGTTTCCCCACCTGTAAAATAGTAATAATACTTATCTTATCCTCCTTTACAAAGCATTCTAAGATCTACAAATGAAAAGCAGTAAACAAAAGCTAAGGATTATAATCAATTTGATTTTTGGTGCCAGGCTGCAGCCTCAAGTGAAAGTTAGTTATTTTTTTTTGTTCGTTCATTAGCTTTTTATTCTCCTTCTCTTCTAATCCTCTGCATGATTTGCCAGTTTGTTTGTAATCTGTTCCCAGTATTTTCATTGCTATAAAGTAACAAAGGTTGCAATTTCCCTGATTTTTCCTCTTTTCTTTCTTAGAAAACAATGTCAAATAACTGTTTAATGAGTATCTTGCTTTCTGAGACCTTTGCCTGACCCAGCAGCTATGTATCACCAATTAGAAGTGTGCATTTGTAAATTGGATGCATGCACGCATGAAGAAAATATACAGTACTTGATTGCAGCTAAACTCCAGCGTGAAAACAAGGTTTGAAAAGTCAATTTGCTTATGTCTATACTACTAACATCTAGGGCAAAATAAAACAAATGTATTTCATTGCCTTATTTTTTTCTGCTTGTAATGTGCAATCATGTGGTCAGATGGACTTAAAACTGGGCTTTTTGTTTGTTTGTTTTTTTATTTACTTTACTATAAGAGCAATTTTTTTTCTTTTAGAGCAGGTCTGTTGTGTGAGGTACAGAAACACAGAGAAATTATCTGTGCAGGGTTTTCTTGGGATGTTCTAAATTGCTTATTTTCAAAAGACTCCAGACAAATGGACACACATAGCTGTCTAAAAGGATCTCAGATACTGTAGTGAAGGAAAAATCCATGAAGTTCCAACCAGTTTTTGTAATAAAACTGCATTTTAACAGAGGAATCTCAGAAAGGCTTCTGCCCTCAGTATCCTTTTATTGATACAATATGCTATATAATCTTTTATGCTATCATATCTCAATTCTCTTATAATAGAACACATAACCTGCAGCTATACATAAAACTGCTACTTGACGCTGCTGTCCATGGATTACAAACCTTTTTTTTTACTATTAAAAGAATTAAGCCTGGATAAAGCATTCCCTGAAATTCAAATGCTGCAGCTAAATGCTAAAGATTTGCAAAATAAGCTTATGGGTTTGCATCTGGATGATCTGCCTTGGAATTTTTCTGGTTGGAATCCAAGTCAGACGGAGAACTGGCCATCAAGCTGGCCTTATAGATACATGAGACTCATCCCCAGCTTAGAATTAGAACTAATAGTCATGTTTTATCCGTGCAGAAAACTAAAGATAATACTAAATCCTCTCCAACACTACATTTAAAAGTGAACGTAAATGCCTTTTATAATATTGGGGATCTCCCCCCCTGGGGGCAGTAAGGCATAGCAAAGTTGAATTGGCACTTCAAACTGACACAAGGAAATCAAAGTGTCAACCAGATTGCTCTCCATTATGGGGGAAGAAGAGCTTGGCAGTTGTTCAGTACTTCACAACCTGAAGTCAAAGGATATAACCACTAATAGTGCAAGCAACTAATACTGCTAAGTGCTAGTAAGTGGCCATAAAGCACTTCAATACACATAAAATAACTTTATGTGCTCCATATAAGTATAATCAGTGGGTCCATTAAGTGACATATTAAACATAAACCATAAAACAAACATGAGAACATCAGCTCCGTAATGATGTCAAACAACTAGTGAGTCTTCAGGCCAAAATCATTGTCCATGTAATAAAAAGAGCTGTCCTTTTAATCAGAGTCTTTTTCTGTACCATTAGTGCTTCAGAGCAGAACACTTCAACCATATGAGGCCTCCCTTTCTCTAATCTTTGAATTATCCCTCATTCTTACTTTCCTTATCCTCCAATTTTACTTTCCTTGTCAGAGCTGAGTCAAATCAGCATCCCAAAATGAGAACACTTTCTCTCTAGGAATTACTGAGAGCACAGCTGAGTAGAGAGCTCCTTCCTCAGCCAACTGCTCTGTCAGTGAGCACTCTTCATACCTTTCAGACTGCATCACAGGACCAATATCTAGAAAATGTCCAGTTTTAGATCTGGTAAGCCCTGGGTGGTTCTATGCTACCAGGGCTCCCAACACTCCTCCAATCCCGTGACCACAAAAGTGGAGACCATAGCCCTATTTTTCTTTTCATTCAGACTGTTATGTTCCCTCCTTCCACAATGAGCTAGCATATACTTATTTAGTTCTTTTTTTCATAAATCATTCCCTCCATCCCTCAATCATTTTTGTCACTTACCATTTGTCACTATGTTTCTGGTTAAGTTGACAGCAGGCTGACTAAGCACATGTGTAGGCCTAACACATGTTGCCACCACGTCTTCCCAGACAACCCTACGTCTTCCTTATCAGTACAACTTTAACCCATCCACTGCTGTTAAAATCCTCCAGGGTTTAATTCCATGACAGTACAAAAAATATCCTCTTAGCTGCCCACCTCTCCCAATGCAAGTGTCCTGGTTTTCACTCTGGAAAGCAGTTCACGCTAATCTTCCCCATACTGTTTGCTACCTTCACTAATCACATATCAAAATTTAGAGCCTGATCTTCCAAAGGGATCTACAAAGTTAAACACTTATGAGTATGCAGAATCCCATTAAAATCAATGGAAGTCCCTGAGAGTACTAGGATGTGCCTCCCTGGAACTCTTTGGGACATCTTAGATGGGTAAGCTCAGCTCAGCAGGACAGTGTCCATGTATGTCTAGTGCAGTGTGCAGGATGACTAAATTACGATAATGCCCCGCTATTTAAAAATGTTTGTGGACATGAACAAAATGTGAATGAAACACTGTTTTGCTCACTCACTTACTCCAGCTAAAGTTGATTTTGAATGCACTTAACATATGTGTCTAGTGTTTCTCAGTCTAGAATGTAGACTACAAATAAAAACAAAACAAATGGAACTTTATATCACACTAAATACAGACTAATTCTATATATGAAAATTTACTGAGAATTCAAGGCAAATACTGCAAGTCCCATACGGCCCAGTAACCCACAAAATGAAGTCCACGTCTTCCTGAGGTCAGAAGACTTTAGAGTGAAGTAATTTTTAAAAGAT
Source organism: Terrapene triunguis (assembly GCF_002925995.2). NCBI lineage: Eukaryota > Metazoa > Chordata > Testudines > Emydidae > Terrapene > Terrapene triunguis. The sequence goes on from NW_020664368.1 coordinate 7,827,683, forward strand.
TATGTAGAACTATTAGAAAACTCTAAGGCCAACATATTCAAACCTGAGGGCATATAGTTTGGCACATAAATCCAGCACAACCAGATCTAAACTCCACTGAAGTCAGCTGGAGTCTTTCCACTAACTTAAATGAGTTTTGGTAGCTCTACATATATATATATTTTTTAAAGTAAGTATTTTTAATTGCGAGCCTGGACTCAAAGATTGAAAATACCCTCATTATATGCCCAAGTGAGATGGGGCCATGGGGAGTAAATCATACATTTCTTTCCTAGCCTAACTTTTTATCTATAGGCCCTATATGGTTGTGAAGATCACATTCTGAATGTAAACAGATTCAGGGTTGTGTTCCTGATCATGGGGACAGGCAGTCCTAATGTCTCTGCACACTATTCAGAAACAGAGATGGCTGGGCTGTAGTAAATTCATGAATAAATTATTCATTGAAAAACTGTCAAAATTGTCATAGTTATTTGATCAGTTTTATGCAGAACCCCACAGACAGCAGTGAAACTGACCAGAATTATGTCAATTTTACTCTAGCTGCTTGGCAAATCTAGCTTAGTTTCAGGCATGCCCTACACTATTCCCAAGAGAGAAAGACCTAAAAATACAAGGGTAGAGTATTGCAGATTTAAACTTTCTGAGGTGAAGGTGGTCTCTCGCTTCTCCCTTCCAGCATGGAGAAATGGTCAAAGCCGGATACGTTGAACCAAAGCAAGGGCAGGAATTCCAGCACTTCATACTAGCAGTTGGGGTGGAGGCATGGGCTTCTCATCTTGATGATGCCTCTGGTCTTCACTGATAGAAGGTAGTATCTCAGTCTTTGTAATGACTACACCTAAATAAGCAGACCCAGATCCTTATTTGGTACATTGGAGTTACACCAATTTACACCAGTTGAAGGTCTGGGGCACAGTTACAGCTCTCTGGCTATGATGTGTCTAGTACATTTTCCAGGCCTGAAATGGCAAATTTTGCTGCTGACCTGCAGCCACTACAAAGAAAACGTAAGGGTTTTGCTACACATTTTAAATGATTCATGCAATTTTTAAATTATTTTAAAATATTCAAACAAAATACAGAGAAGTATATGAAGGGAGGTGTTTTAATTGACTAGTGTGGATCTGGCATATTCATATCATTTTTATTATTGAATATACACACACAGGCAGAGAGAATTGGTGTATTGGATACGTAGGGAAAGCAACTGTAAGCTACATGTATGTGCAGACATATCAAAATTGATGTCAAGAGTGAGGCTTGAGTGATTCGTGTTTGTTTTTGTTACCAAAAAATATGACTGGTACCTCTAGATGACATCAGTACTATTCACAATGTTTTGTGTTATTACAATATGTTTGACAGCAAAAAACAATTTAACAGATGTCCTTTGGGAAAAAAGGTCATAACAAAATACACCTCTACCCTCTGTATATTTAGGTGTTTTTTTGGGGGGGGGGGGGAGAGTAAGAACTCATTTGTTGGTGATTTGGTATTCCAGGAGAAGCCTTAGAAGTGTTTTCTATAGCCTAGTGTTTGATTTCAGAATATCTATGAATGGCTTATGGTGGGATTGTAGATAAGCTGTACAAATCTTTTGTTTCAGATGTGAAGTCCAGTCAAAACGTAGGCTGGATTCAAGGTCTGAAGTGTTCCCATGAATGTATGTGGAGAATAGCAACACAGTCACAATATTTTCAAGGCTACGGATGACACATACAAGAGACCACCTCACCCAGATGAAAGAAATAAGAGCATGCAGGTCACCAGGCCATTCTTGAAGACACACATAAACCTAGAGAATCTTAGGAGGAGGCAGGAAGGATGTGGGCAAAATGCTGGCCTTACTGAACCCAATGGGAGTTTTACCATTGACTTCAATGAGGCCAGGATTACATCTTGTGTGTTTAACATGGATGCCTTATGTGAGTTGTTCTTGGAGGTTGAGTTTAGGCAAACTTAAGTGTCCAAGCAAATCTGTACTTTTTAGATCATTTCCATTACCTATACCAGGGATGGCAACCTTTGGCACGCGGCTCCTACTGGCCGCGGTTCACCGCTCCAGGCCAATGGGGGCTGCGGGAAGCGGCGCAGGCCAAGGGATGTGCTGGCCGCTGCTTCCCGCCACCCTCATTGGACTGGAGCGGTGAACCGCAGCCAGTGGGAGCCGCGATCGGCCGAACCTGCAGACACGGCAGGTAAACAAACCGGCCCGGCCCGCCAGGGTGCTTACCCTGGCGAGCCGTGTGCCAAAGGTTGCCGATCCCTGAACTATAAGGTACAGTTTTCAAAACCCTCTGCAAGATGTACTTTTCAGGGTTAACCCAGGTCTAAAAAGGGGTATAATTCAGGGGTACTTCAGATGCTGATCCTACAGCTGACTTTATGTCTTTATGCATAAAGTCCTCCTGATTAAAAAGCTGTTAATATGATCTTGGGTTCTTTTCTACCTATACAGTCATTTAATAACTATGAATGATGTCACAGAATTTGAATATACCCCCCACACACAACTATCATAGACATCAGTTATTATGACTTCCTTTTATGTAGGCATCAATGGGAGTTTAACTTGCTTTTTCTCGTTATGTATATAATTTATAGGTATTGCTGTATGTTCATGTTCCCTTCAACCTGTCTATAGTATTTGGATGAAATGAGTCAAGTGGGGCTATTTTGGAGAATATGCTACACAATGTGATGGCTGTTTGCTAAACAAAAGAAAAATTATCCATTTTTAAAGTAATTTGAATTACTGATTTTTAAGTGGATCAAAACCTGAACCTATTTATAGTAAACTGCAGTTTAATTTTCTACAGAAATCGTAATCAGAACCAAATTATACTCAAATTTAAAAATCAATAACTTTGGAAATACTCAGAGGAGCCGTTGAGGACAGAAAACATTTAAGGTTCCCTTTCAAAATTAAACGCCTAGGGCCAAACCTCTCGGTTCTTATTCAGTTCGTACTCAGTCAAGACAGTCATTGGGAATTGGCTCATTGTTTAGAAAGGCTGATGTTACAGGCGAACAGATCCAGCACTTTAACATCTGTACTACTGATGTCATCAGCGTTTGGCAGAGCTCCATTAAGTACTTAATCAACTCATTTACAAAAAGGGCCTTTTTCATCTGTAGCTTATAAGGATCGTTTTCAAGTGTTGCTGTTTGCACTGTGAGAGATGAAGACATTAAAGAGTCTTGTAGGATCAGCCTGTTGGGAATTATTATGGGCAGGGCATCCAGTATAGGTCAGCTCCCATTTAGGCACCTAAATGCAGGGGCCAGATTTTGAAAAGTACTCAGCTCTAACTTGTTCCCTTTGCTGTCAATGTGAAATGCTGGATGTTAAACACTTTTGAAAATATGTCTACTTCCTGGAAGTGAACAAATGGATGCTGTTGGGTGCATAGTTCTTTTGAAAATATGGCTCCTAATGTTTATTTCATTGCTTTAGCAGGTATTTACATCTTTGCCACTCAGTCTTCTTCATAACAAGATTCTGGGTAACTTGCTGTGCAAACAACGAACAAAGAATGTGGGAAGAATGTTGCTTTCAATTGTAAGAGTTCTAATTATTAAAATTATAGAGACTAACAGGCATAGACAGGAATTTGAAAACAAAAACAAAAAAAATCAAATAGAAGCATCCAATCCCTTTGCAAATTTTACAATAAATCAAGTAACTCAGAAATACATTTCCATCCTCACCCTCCTTTTTCTGTTCATTAGAATGTTATATAATACTTTGCATTTGTCTATTGTAGAATCTCAAGATATTTTATAAAAGTTATTAAGCCTCACGGCTTTTTGTGAAGTAGTAGACGAGGAGCATAGCTGAATCAATTAATCCATCAATGAAATGCAATCCTTTCTGGGGTGGAACGCAGGAACTCTTAACAGAATACAACAATATTACACAAAAGTTTAATGGAAGAAGTGAAGAATTTCAGCAGAAATTTAGCTACAGAGAGTGTAATATTCTATGCCAGAATTTGACCAAGATACTCCTTTTAGCACATATTCAAATGAAACAATTATTTAATAGACTCATAGTTTTTAAGGCCAGAAGCAACCGTTATGATCATCTAGGCCAATGGTGGGCAACCTGCGGTCCGTGGGCTGCATGTGGCCCATCAGGTTAATCCTCTGGTGGGCCGCGAGACAGTTTGTTTCCATTTGCATGGCCGCCTGCAGCTCCCAGTGGCCGTGGTTCACCGTTCCTGGCCAATGGGAGCTGCGGAAAGCAGCGTGGGCCGCAGGGACATGCTGACTGCCGCTTCCCGCAGGTCCCATTGGCCAGGAATGGCAAACCACGGCCACTGGGAGCTGCGGGTGGCCGTGCAAATGTAAACAAACTGTCTCGCAGCCCACCAGAGGATTAACCTGATGGGCTGCGTGCGGCCCGCAGGCCGCAGGTTGTCCACCAATGCTCTAGGCTGACTTCCTTCATAACACAGTCCATAGAACTTTACTAAGTGATTCCCACAATAAGTCCATAACTTCTGGTTGAGCTAGAGCATACATTTTTTTAAAAATCCAATCATGATATAAAGACATTAAATGATGGATAATCCACCAGATCCCTAGGTAAACGGTTAAAAATGCATGTCTTATTTCTAATCTGAATTTGTCTAGTTTCAGTTTTGATCCATTAGATCTTGTTATGTCTTTGTGTGCTGGATTAAAGAGACTTCTACTATCAAAAATCTTCAAATCGTCTCTGCATGTAGGTGATTAGAAACTGTGTTCAAGTCTCCTCTTAACCTTCACTCTGATAAATTAAATAGATTGAGCTTCTTTAATTTGTCACTGTAAAATAGGGGCTTTTTAGATCTCAGTAAATTCTTGAACCTTTCCCACTTCAAATTATTCTGAAATCTTATCCCATTTTAAATCTTCTGAACTCTTTCTAATTTCTAATTTATCAATATCTTTTTAGAGTGTTCACATCAACACTGGACATACTATTCATCTAATGACCTGACTATTGCCATAAACAGTGGTAATAACATCTCCCTGCTTCTACTTTATATTATACGTCCAAGGATCCTCTTTGTTGTCTGACGTACTGCATGTCATTGGGATCTTTAATTATGGCATGGTGATTGTGTTCTTGATTTATGTTCCACACAAAAATCAGTACAGACAGTAGTACACTGCCCCTAACATGTGTTCTGTAGCTGTTCAGGTTCAGTAGTGACTCAGAAGAAAGAATGCCTCTTCCTGAATCATCAACTCTCCGGGACCTCCAAAAACACCTGTGTAAATATCACTGCTCTACAGCCAAAATGCTTCTGAAATAAATGTAGTCAAATTTTACTAATTCTGGGTCACTGAGAACGAAAATGATGCTTAAAATTGTTGATTGGCTCTAGTTTTCAAGATATGCTATTGGGTCAGTATATACGACCCTTGACTTGGGAATGGCGGAGGATAAGTGAGTTATAAAGGGAAGGGATCTCAATTTAAACCAGAAATGACTAAAATACATCTTTGACTGGATCTATGAATAAATCTATGACTGGGTTTGGACAGTACTTGCTTTTTAGGCAAAACAATGAATGATGCAATCTGAAGCTGGTATTGCATCATACATGATATGAATTGCATCATGTTATTCCTAGAAGTCATGGATGATGCAATCATAATGAAGCTTACATCACTCTGCTGAACAAATTGCCCTATATGAGCTCTAGAAATCATACAGTGTCGTGCTCTCTTATTTGTCAGGGTTTGATTTTGCAAAGGGACACATTTCTGTTTAGCCAAAGTGAGCAGAGATGCCTCGTACTTGTGTGAACAGTGCAGATAACTTCTGCTATGTTTGTGGTGAAGTGACTTTTGCATCACAAAAGCGCAGTATAACCACTATGGTTAAGAAAGCCTATCACCTTTATTTTGGCTGCAAAATTGGAGATCAGGACAAGAGGTGGGCCCCACACATATGCTGCAACACTTGTGCAACAAATCTTTGCCAGTGGTTGAACAGGAAAAGGAAATCTATGCCTTTTGCAGTGCCAATGAGATGGAGAGAGCCAACAGATCATACCAGCAATTGTTACTTCTGCATGGTGCCTCCAGTTGGGAAAGGTGTGTCAAAGAAGAAAAAGTGGACTGTGAATTATCCAAACATTCCATCAGCTATACGCCCAGTACCCCACGGAGAAGGACTGCCGGTTCCTGATGCACCAGAATCATTCTCACTTGAGTCAGACGAGGAAGAGGAAGAGGATGAAACTTCGGTCCTGAACCATCAATGTCACAGGACCCACATTTTCTCCCATCCTCCTCCTCTGAACCACACCTCATAACACAAGGTGAACTGAATGACCTTGTCAGGGATTTGGAAGTACCCAAGAGTAAGGCAGAGCTGTTGGGCTCCAGACTACAGCAGTGGAATCTCCTGGCAGGTGATGTTAGGCTTTCCATGTTTCGTGACCGTCAAAAGGATCTTGTCCCATTCTTCTTCATGGAAGGTGATCTTGTAGCCTGCAACAACATCGATGGTGTGATGGCAGCCCTCAACATCGTTCACGATCCAGATGAGTGGAGACTGTTCATTGATTCATCGAAGAGGAGTCTTAAAGCTGTTTTACTGCATAATGGCAATGTTTTGCCATCAATTCCAGCTGGTCATGCAGTCCATTTGAAGGAAACCTATGACAACATGAAACAACTTTTGAGGTGCATAAACTATGACCAACATCAGTGGCAGCTTTGTGGCGATTTGAAGGTTGTTGCTCTCTTGCTTGGTCTGCAGACTGGATACACAAAGTACTGCTGTTTTCTCTGCGAATGGGATAGTCGTGCAAGAGATTCCCACTACATCAAGAAAGATTGGCCACACCGACAGTCATTGGAGCCTGGGAGGAAAAGTGTTCAGCATCCACCACTTGTTGAATCAAGGAAGATTTTGTTACCACCCTTACACATCAAGCTGGTCTGATGAAGAACTTTGTCAAGGCCATTGACAAAACACAAGCAGCTTTCAAGTACCTCCGTGGAAAATTTCCAAGGTTAAGTGAAGCTAAGATAAAGGAAGGTGTCTTTGTTGGTCCTCAGATTCGTGAACTTCTTCGAGATGATTCATTTGACCATGCACTGCGTGGCAAGGAAAAGACGGCATGGAAAGCCTTCCAGTTAGTGGCAATAAATTTTCTCGGAAACAACAAGGCAGACAACTACAGGTTGTTGGTGGAAAACCTCCTCAAGGCAGACAAAAGCCTTGGTTGCAACATGTCACTAAAGATACATTTTTTGCACTCTCATCTAGATTTTTTTCCACCGAACTGCGGAGCAGTGAGCGACGAGCACGGCGAGCAATTTCACCAGGACATTGCAACAATGGAGAAATGCTATCAGGGCAAATGGAGCCCATCAATGCTTGCAGACTATTGCTGGACAGTGACAAGAGATGCTCCATTTAATGAATACAAGAGACAAGCCAAGAAGCGCCGAGTAGACACTGAATAGGACTAAACTATGTACAGAATAGTTTTTTGCCTTTTGTTTCATAATAAATTTTATTTATATAACCCTTTTGCTGACTTTTAAAGTGTTACATATACAGGACAGGTGAAATATTATCATGTAAAGCAACCATAAACACATGAAAAGACCTAGGTTTACAATTTATGATTAAAACTCTACTATCTACACAATATACATAGACATAAAATGTAAAAACTTAAATATCTTAGAAACAGTAGCCAGTTGTTTTAATTGTCATATTTGAATTCAGCACATCAAAATACATAATAGCACATTTTATCTCTGAAGCAGACGACTTCTCAAAAATTGTAGACCAGTGTATTCAGCCCAACCTTACTGAACTTGTGAGATCCAACATGGTTACACCCCAAGCTAGTATGGCTGCAGGACATTATTTGACAGGACATCTTTAGAAAACTAGAAGAAAAAGTTATGAACTAGAAATGGAACACAAACTAAGAACTAGTGCCAAGGCTACCAGCTCAAGCCAGTTTTCTTAGTGGCCATCTTATTGCACCTGCTCATACACCTACATCAGAATACCATTAACTTTCCTGAGCAATTCTATACTGTCAACCAACATTCTATTAATCAATAAATGCTTATACTAATCAACTGTTTCTATCCTATTTGCTTCTCTTTGGACTCTTCAAAGAAGAAATAAAACTTCTATGCCAGATTTTTAAAGGTATTTAGGCATCACAGAGCTCATTGTTGTAATGCCTAAATGATTTAGGGGCCTAAATATCATTTGCAGAAGAAATTTAAGAATTTAGATGCCTAAAATTGCAGGAATGTCAATGGCTCCTTGTGATGGGGTGTACTGACCCCATCCTGGTGAGGTGAGGGTTAAAGAGCTGCTCTGGGCCCAAAAGGCCATGCCCCCTCACCTCTGCTGGGCATGCTCCTCGTGGAGGGAGCATTTAAAAGACTCAGCTGAGTCTGGGTTGACCACAGAGGAGAGCAGTAGGGTGCAGAAGCCTCCTGCTGGGAAGCCATCAGGGCTCCATGCCATCAGGACCAATCCTCATAGCCAAGCCGCTGGAAGCCTGTCAACCTGTGGAAACCTGTCAACCACAGGAGTTGAAGGTGATGACTTGCTGTTTCCAGTTGAGGAGACTGAGGAGACAGCTCTGTGGGAAACACAGCACGGACCCCAAGTCCAGCCCGAGATATCACCAGAGGGATGGGAATGAGGGTAGGAAGTGATCCAGGAAGTGTGTTTAGGGGTATCAGGCCCTAGCCCCTGTACAAAGGCTACTGTCTTCAAGGACTCTGGAATGGAACCCAGTGGAGTAGGGTGGGCCCGGGTTGCCCTACCCCCACTCACACTCCCCAGTGGGTGATACTACTCTGAGATATTGATCAGCCTTCAAACGCTTGCCAGTGGGCAACACTACCCAAGCTGTAACTGGCATGGAAACCACCCTTGGAGTCTCACCATTAGGTGTTACACCCCGGTAGTATTGCCCTTAGGTGATACTGCTGGCCCAGACCACACAGCCAACACTCCTGCATTCCTAAATCCTTTTTGAAAATTATTCTTAGGCTCTTAAATCAATTAGGTGTTGCAACTATGAGTGCCACAATGCCTAAATACCTTTAAAAATCTGGGGTCTAATCCATTATTGCTAAATCTTCAATACAACCAGGATTTGAAAGGTAGCCCATGACATTTTTCTTGTTAGAAGCTTAACATATATCTCTAGATTTAAATATTTTAATGCAACACATTTCCAAGAGAATGTGCTCAGATACGTCAGTGATGGATATTTTTTAAGTGCACAAATAGAGACCATGGTAGAAATGGGGTTCCGGATCTTACAAAGCACATAAGCATGGTTTTAACTTTAAAACCATTCACATCAGTGGAACTAGTCATGCTTTGCTGGATCTGGACCTCAGATTCCAATCACTCATGTGCATAAATGTATGTGTTTGCAGGACCAGGGCCTAAATGTTAAAGTGACTGACAGAATCTTGTCCCAGAATTTAAAGTGAGTCTACCTGCTATTTTTACTGCTCATATTCCTAAACAGGTCTGTACATAAAGTACATCTGGAGAAATGGCTGTGTTCACTTCCTATGCTATCCACCTGGCAGAATGTAATGTAGCATCTGTCACTCCAGATGACCTCCTGCCCCAGGGCTCAGTGTCACATTTGGCTAAAAGTTTAGTCTCTGTGCCCTTAATCATAAAATCTCTCTTGTAAAATCGCCCTTCACTTTCTAGCACAAGCATTGCTTACCTTGATGTTGGTGTTGCTGCTTGTATTCAATATCTATTGATCACCTTCTTTTTTCCTCCATCTTAATAAGGGGTGTGCTTTTGTAGCCAAGCTCTTGAGCACATGAACATCATAAAGATGAGGCACTCTTTGCCCTGGGAAAAGTTGAAGAGCTTGAACAGTTGTGGATGGGATAAAAATTCCAAATGTTCTGTACAAAAGATCTAGAAGAACAGTGTGCTGCATTAAAATGCTCTCCCCTAGGAGCAGTAGGTTTCACAAGAGTAGTCATCAGCCAACTCTCCATAGGATGGCTTCTGTTTACTATGATGGTTAATTTGAATGTACTTCTGTAAAACCCACGTATAACATTCTGGTATATTATTTGTGCTTGCAAAGTAGCAAGGTACTATCAAAAGAAAGAATCCCAACAATGCTTTAATGTGTGGCCCCAAACTATGAATCTGATTACAATTTAATATGACAACATTTTAGGTCCAGTACATACAAATTGTGAAATTTATTGAGGATTTCAAACAAGTATGTATAGATGTATATAGTCAAAATTTCACCTTAAGTTATATTTGTATAGTTCAGCATTAAGGTATATGAAAGCCTTAAGGTATATTCATGGTTAAGGCTTTATAGATACATTTCAATAATAAAAGTGCCGAATTATGCCAGCCTCATTTATGTTAAATTTTAATATAAGCCCCATCCTACAAAATTTCATGTACATGCTTTCCTTTATGCATTGAAAGTAGTCCAATAGAAGTCAACAGGACAACTTACGAAGCATAAAACTAAACGCGTGCATTGTCTTTGCAGCATCAGGGCCTTAATTCACGGGAGCTACTTTTGACTCAGTTTGAGCAAGAGTAACAAAATCTGCCCCTAATTTAACAGGACTTTTATTACCAGGCTACCTTTGTACAAAGCTGCACCTAACCAGAATGCATGAAATATACTGTGGCAAACAAAACAAGAAATTCCACATGCAACAGCAGATTGCACATTTTGAGAACAAACTTACCATTTTGCATATGCAGTTTAAGTGCATTTACTTTTCAAAAATGTAGCCCTCTTTTAAAAACAAACAAACACAAAACCCTCAAATATTTTCTACACACAATATGATTAGGGATAAACTATGTCTATGCTATTAACTATCCTAATGATGAAGGCAACACGCCCAGAAAAACTTATTTTGTGCCCATCTCACCTCCAAAAGGAAACATTTCAGTAAATGGATAGTGGAATTATTCTGTCCATTATCCAAAACCAGCTCAAATTAAGTACAATGCATAAGTCTTTGCAAGCTAGATTGGAGCCACAGTTTGGATACAAAGAGCAATATTTGTAGATTCAATCAGCCCAAGGAAACTGTTATTTAGGAGATATTTGAAAGCATAAAAATTGAAACAGTACTAATTGAAATGGTTTGCTGCATTGGCCTAACATCTAAATTGCCTTTCTTACTTTTATATACATATGGGGCAAGTCCCCTTGCAGAGTCTCCCAAATGCACTCTCTTTCAGTAGACATAGCATCCAAATGCCTGTGCGACCACCTTCGTAGAAAAAACACATTCCTCCTTTGTAAAAGAAAAATCATAGTTGGATTCAACACAGATGTTACGTTGTGACTTTTGCTGGGGCCATTAGCAGGTTCCCAACTACCCTGCACATGCTCAAAGAACTATATAAAGCAAAAGCTTCCAATACTAACCCTACTTTCAAATGGAAAGCATATGGGAGGCAGTGGTAATCCAAAGGCTACTGAAGTCAATGGGGAAAAAAATCCCATTAGCGTCTTTGGATCAAACCCATGGAGTACAATGAAAAAGTATCCATGTGTTGTTTGGTTTCCCCTCAGTTGGACCTGAGAAGATAAGAAAGGTTGTGTCTAGGGGCTGCTTCCAGAAACCTTGTTCCAGACCATATTCACTTCCTGTAAACATTATTTTTGTAGATATGAGGCTGGAATGTAGATTAGCTAAAAACATTAAGATTTAAATCATTATTAGTATTACTGTGTAATGTTATTATATAGATGTAGGTCTGGAATGGTTCTAGAAAAAGCATTTTGTGTGCCTGGTTATATACTTAATGATGTAATGTTTACTTTTGTATACTCAGTTTAATGCATAATGGGCCATGTAATGAGAAAGAACGTAAAGGAAAATTGCTATACTTCACAGCCATTTTGTTAGCGGTGGTCAAGTTTGATCTGTCAGAAACAGCAGCTACAAATGGAGGCTGCTAGACAGAGTCTGAATACTACAATATTTTCCCAACAGATCAAGCTCTCTCCTGGACATTCTTTTCTACATCTAATTGATCTAGAAGTTATGCTCTCAGCAAGGGAAAGTTCTCTGTTAAACACCTTTCAAATGAAGGTTATATTGCCATATACATGAGTAAGGTGTGTGACAAAGTTCCTCCTCTATCTTGGTGGGTCCTGCGCTTATTGGCGGATTTTCTTGCCTCAGAGATTCACCATGTGGGTTGGGGAACAGCCCAGAGACCTTCCCCTCTGGAAGAACCCACAGTCCAGGTCAATTGGGAGGTTTGGGGGGAACCCGGGCCCACCCTCTACTCCGGGTTCCAGCCCAGGGCCCTGTGGACTGCAGCTGTCTATAGTGCCTCCTATAACAGCTTCATGACAGCTACAACTCCCTGGGCTACTTCCCCATGGCCTCCTCCAAACACCTTCCTTATTCTCACCACAGGACCTTCCTCCTGGTGTCTGATAACACTTGTGCTCCTCAGTCCTCCAGCAGCACACCCTCTCACTCTCAGCTCCTTGTGCCTCTTGCTCCCAGCTCCTCACACTCTCACAACAAACTGAAGTGAGCTCCTTTTTAAAACCCAGGTGCCCTGATTAGCCTGCCTTAGTTGATTCTAGCAGCTTCTTCTTAATTGGCTCCAGGTGTCCTAATTAGCCTGCCTGCCTTAACTGTTCTAGCAGGTTCCTGATTACTCTAGTGCAGCCCCTGCTCTGGTCACTCAGGGAACAGAAAACTACTCATCCAGTGACCAGTATATTTGCCCTCTACCAGACTCCTGTACCCCACTGGTCTGGGTCTGTCACAGGTGGAACAAGTGTGGCTATTATTGTGGAAAGAATTTGTGTTCTTAGTTAAAAGAGACTGTCCTTCTTTAGAGAATTTATATGTCTGATACTGGGACTAGCTGCAATTATTGTTATTCATGCTGTAGATGTGTAACTTAGTTATAAAATCCCAGTTGGGCACTATTTTTAATTGGACATATCTGTGCTGAAACAGAATTCAGATCTCAAGTGCAAAACATGTGGTTACTTTATGTTCTGCATTGAATTTTAATCTGGCCAAATTCATTGCATAAATATATAGAATATATACAAAATGCTACTACTTCTCCATAATATGTGGAGCCTACCCAATTTTAGTATTTTATTCATATATGGTAAAGACAAGGATGAGCCAGGTTAAAGCACTACTGCCTACCCAATTACTATATTATTGAAAACTTCCACTATATCCAATCCTCAACAAAAATGTTAGAATAATACTATCAGAGCTGAACTGAACCCATTCATTGTCCAGAGAACTGGATAAACAATGATTCCTGATCTGTGGCTTAACTTAACCCTGGGTTAAACCTGCCTCATATTTCCTAATATTCTATCCAGTTTTCAGCAGATCTATATCCATGCTAAATATAGCTCATCAGACACTCTGGCTCATAGCCTAGTTCAAGAATAACACCAACTCCTTTGTAGAGAGACAATTTTTCCGTAGAAACATATTTACTAGGGTTGGCCAGAAAACAAGAAGTCCATTACATGAAAAAATGTCACATTTTGGCATTTGTTTCCGTTCTAATGCAGAATGAAACCAATAGCTTTTGAAAGGGAAGGAGGAAGAGAGAGATAGAGAGAGAGACCAGAAAAGCTAATGGCCCAGTATATAGGTGTCTCTGGTTTAAGTCCATGGCCTGAATTAAGCAGAGCAGGGACTTGGACCCGGTTCTCCCACAACCTGGATGAATGCTTCAGTTAACTATTATGGGTTATTGTCCCTTTGACTAAAAATTCCACCCGACCTAAGAAATGGCTTCAACAGACTGGCATTTTCTGACAAAAACAATTCCTGGCCAGCCGCATTGTTTACCAAGTTTCCCTATGGTCTTCCACATGCACTTTTACTGGACTAAAGGCACATTTGCCTCCACAACTGCAGCATTTATCAGAAGTTTGTTCTAGTTTGTGTGGTCAAGAAGAAATCCAACTTCATTATCCACAGAGAATACTACATAGACCCATTTAATTGAAGACTGCCTTTGTCCTCTTGGAGAATAGACATCATTTACATCAAGGAAAGTTATTTCTTCACCAAAAAAAAAAGTCAATATCAAATGCCCCACTCCTCACTGGTTTTCTGTTCTCTTATTGGCTTGATATTGGTCTACTCCTGAAAGGTATGTCTTGTGGACAGCCTCTGTTAGGAGATTAGATTTTGTGTTTTGTAGCTAAAAATATATTGGGCCACTGATGTCAGTGGAGTTACACTGATTTACACCAGCTGAGGATCTGTTTCCTCTTCAACTAGCTGATATGAAACTCTGTCATATCTTTAATTTCCTTCCATCCAAGTGATTCTCACTCCAGTTGGAATGACATTCAGGCTGAGAATGCTAACAGGAGCTACAAGGCTATCTGAATAGGGACTCAAAAAGTTTGATATTTCATTGGTCACTTATGCCTGTTCAAGTGTGACAGAGGCAAGAATGCAAGTATCTACAAAATGAGCTTATCCATCAGAGAAATACCATTTATAGGTAAAGAAAATTGTCTCTCCTTCTCTCCATCTCTAATAATGTAGCTGAGCTTGAAATGCAGAGCACAGATTTCTTTCTTCTTCCTGTCTATTGAAATTTTTAAATATTCTTTTAAATCTCACTATCTCTGTTGGCTCTTCATCTTTTTGTCACCATCTGTCTACTTCTTCTCCTGTTCAGATATAACAACTGTATCTCAAACATTGAGCATGAATTCCATCTTTTCCTTCTATTGTCTACTGCTAACTAGCTGTTAAGTAGCTATACACAATGAATGAAGAGGAGCTCCATTTGATTATTCCATTTTTCTCCTGGAAAAAATAGCTTCTCTATTATATATAAATTTCATAACTCATCACTGGATGAGAAAAAGTAATGAGCTCTACATTCACAATCTATTATTAAACCCATATTATTAGAGTACAATACATTTAGGGTTGGAGATTAATTAATGAATATTCTTATGAGATAATTATTATAATAGTTTGTGTGTGACTTATAGATTTCAATTATATAATAAACCAATCAGCCTGCTAAAATAAATGACCAGCTGAAAACTATACCTTGGTGCTCTCATTGCATAGACTGGGAAGACCCCAAATCTCCTTGAATGTCAGCCATAAAGAGTGGTCTACTAGGTGATGGAGAAATACATACAAAATACCTGGGACTTATTCTCCACTGCCTTGCGCCATGTGTGGTCACTTACTCCTTTGCAAAATGCTACCAAATCAAAATGTCATCTTTTTTGCACACAGGACAATGAGTACAGAAGGGGGAAAACA
>NW_020664368.1:7843025-7908882 GCF_002925995.2 Terrapene triunguis
ATGTTGGTTTCACTTCGCACATGTGTGAATGCTTACAAGAGGTGTAAGTCATTGCAGAATCAGGTCCTCTGTCTCAATCTGATGACTGATCAGAAGATTTATTTCCAAGTCCTGTGATCAGTTCAATCCTTTCCTTATCAAAAAGGACTTCTAGTATGATAATAGCTCACAATAGAGTTTCTTATTAGTATGTTTCTTATCCTTTAATATTGGTTATATAGGTTTCTTATGTCACTGTTTCTTTTTCCCTAGGAACTGTGTGTACAAATTGTCTCTTCCACAGAAGAAACATTGTTCCTATTATCTGTCTGTCACAAGGGAAGAACAGGAGTGGAAACCATCCCTGATTTTTAAGCACAAAGGGACAAATTCTTCATAATCCCTAACAGATTTACATACATTTTTACCACTGTGCCCTTCTTAAATTAAAAAAGTAGCATTAAAAATAAGTTTTATGTTTTCTTCCAAAGAAACATAAAATTAAAAAATTGGAAACATTTGTCTTTCTATAGCAGCTCAAATGAAATATTTTTTTAAAAGAAGAATTTTAGGATATCTGTGAAGATTCAGTCTTAGCAGTGCTCAGTCATTTAGATTGTTCTCTTATAGATCTATTCAATAATAAATATTTTCCAATGTCTAATTAAATTGTCTCTGCACCCAACAGATTTCCTTATCATGAAAAACCCAAGCCGACCACCTCCAAACCGATTATGTGGATTCATCAGAATTTTCTTTTTTACAGTTCCCTTCACAGGTAGGTAGGTAGGTAATTTTGGGATGTAAAGCTGGAGTAGTACACAATCAGTTACAAAAGTGGACATAGCCCCAGAGTAAAAATAAATAACCTCACACAGTCTTATTTTTTTATATTTAAAATATTATTACTTACTCTCTTGCCACAAGGGAATTTCCACTATCACTTCAGTGCCCTATTTAAGTAGCTTTGGTTAATCTGGATTGCATTTACTGTGGTGAATCTTGAATTGGCCAGGATTTACTGGTCTGATTGGTACTGTAGATAAAGATCAAGTGTAGGTAGTCTCTTGGTCTACCCAAGGCTGTGATCAAGTGTCTTGATGTTTTTGGTCTTTTGGCCTTGAGATGAAAACCTTGCCTTTGTTTCTGGGACCTTGAAGTGAAAAAATTCTCTAAGTTATATCTTCCAGTACTCACCTCCACTGGAATGATGTATTAAGGCTTTCGTGTACCTACAATTGAGAGACACAATGTAGCCCACACATCTCCAATATTCTCTATCACTCAGCTTCTGCATATAGAGCTAAACGGTGAACCCATTACTCCCACTGGTATGCAGTCACTCATACAAGCCGGCCCACTGATGGGAGTGCCAGAGGGAATGAAAATTTCATCATCTAGCCCAGAGCAAAGAGTGGTAAGAAAGGTCATATTCTTTTTTTCATTGCTGATGAAAGAATAGCACTAAAGATCTAATGGAGCATTCTTAGATTTCCAGGATTTTTAAACTCAGACTGCTCAGTCAGGTAGAGGATTTATAGATATGCAGCTTAAGAGATCTGAAGAGCTTCTAACACCTGCAGCCACTGAGACACTTTGTTGCAGAATAGAGCCCTCAGAGAGCTGTTTTCTTCCACTTGTCTTTAATCATTCTTCTGTTTTCCCCTAATGAAAAGTAAATAAAGGTGCCACTTGCATTTCATTCCTTCCCTTCCAGGTATGTCTCTTGCCATGTGACAGTGGCAAAGAGGCACAGAAAAAGTTGTTTTCTTCTCACATTTCACAAGATTCTTTAGTAGGATAAGGAAAACAATATTATCCCTAAAGCTATTATTTTCTCTCTTTCTCTGCTTGACAGTTGAGCTAATGTTAGAGCTTTCCCTAGTCTCCCTCTTGCCTGGCTTCCTACTACAGTTTTAAAGAAAAAAATCCTTGCCTTTCTGGTTCCATTCTGGTTCCAGTAATATGTGTATCTTCCAAGATGCTATTATTGGTTGTTGGTTTTTTTCAAGAAGCATGCCTGCCACCTCTAAGGATTTTTACTTCCTTTACTTTTAACTTCAGGGCCTTATTGACAAACCTCATTATATTGAAATTTCCCTTTCTAAAGTTTAGTGTCACTTTGTGCCTTTTTGGTCTCCTACTTCCTCTCCCCAAGACACTGAGCCTAAATATATTATTGTTGCTATTACTTAGTTGCTCAGCTACTCTCTCTTTTTGAATTAGCTCTTGTGTGGCACTATAGAGCATGAGCACTGAGCAGCCAGTGAGGTGCTGCTGGCTTAAGAGCCAGCCTGCTGGCCTCTGCAGCCAATCAGGCATTATACGGAGGCTGATTTAAGTGATAGTTACATTCCACAGTTAGAAGTTCTGCAGTTTCATATTTGAGTTCCTTCAGAACAATTAGGTAAATACCATATGGTTGTGGCGACTTATTAATGTTTAATGTATCAATTTGTTCCAAAACCTCCTCTAGTAACACCTCAATCTTGGACAGTTCCTCATATTTGTCATCTAAAAAGAATGGAAATCCCCTTCACGTCCTCTGCAGTGAAGGCCAATGCAAAAAAATCATTTAGTTTCTCTGCAATGGCCTTGTCTTTCTGGAGTGCTCTTTTAGTGCCTTGATTATCCAGTGGCCCCACTGACTATTTGGCAGGCTTCCTGCTTCTGCTGTACTTTTTAAAAATGTTGTTAATTTTTGTGTCTTTTGTTAGTTGCTCTTCAAATTCTTTTTTGGCCTAATTATACTTTTACACCTGACTTGCCAGAGTTTATGTTCCTTTCTATTTTCTATTTTCTTCAGTAGGATTTGACTTCTGATTTTTAAAGGATGCATTTTTGTCACTAGTTGCCTCTTTTACTCTGTTCTTTAGCCAGGGTGGCTATTTTTTTTTTTTTTTTTTTGGTCCTCTCACTGTTTCTTTGTTTCTTTTCTTTTTGAGGAGAGGGAAGATACATATAACTTGAGCCTCTATTATGGTGATTTTTAAAAGTGCCCATGCAGCTTGCAGTTTGATTTTTGTTTAGCTAGCCTCCTCATTTGTGTGTAGTTCCCCTTTTGAAGTTAATTGCTACTGTGATGGGTCTCTTTGGAATTTTCCCCCCTACAAAGATGTTAAATGTAATTACATTATGGTCGCTAATTACCTAGATCTTGTGCACCATTTAGGACTAAATCAAGAATTGCTTCTCCCCTTGTGGATTCCAGGACAAGTTGTTCCAAGAAGTATTCATTTATTGTGTCTAGAAATTTTATCTCTGCCTTTCTTCCTGAGGTGACATGTACCCAGTCAATATGAGGATAGTTGAAATCCCCCATTGTTAGGTTTTCTGCCTCTGTAGCTGTTCTAATTTCCCTGAGCATTTCACAATCACCATCACCATCATGGCCAGATGGTAGGTAATATATTCCTACTGCTATATTCTTATTGTTTAGGAATGGGATTTCTATCCAAAGAGGTTCTATGGTACGGATTGATTCATTTAAGATTTTAATATATTGACTCTTTGCTTTCTTTCACATACGTGCCACTCCCACACCATCACTGTCGCCATCCTGTCAGATGGTCAGTACTATCCCCTTTAATTAACCCTCCCCTAAGGGAAGTCTCTGTCCGAACCGTGTGCTCCTCCATACCTGTCAGCTTTCCTCCATCTCTTAGTTTAAAAACTCCTCTATGACCTTTCACATAAAGTGCCACTTCTCTACCAGCACTGTCACCATCCTATCAGGTGGTCAGTAGTATATTCCTACTGTTATACTCTTCTTATTCAAGCATGGAATTTCTATCCGTAGATGCCTATTGTATCACTATTCTTATTTAATGCTTGGCACTGTAGTTCACCCATCTTAGTATTTAGACTTCTTGTATTTGTATACAAGCACTTATACAATTTGTCAGTTTTTAGTTGTCTGCCTTTGTCATTTGACGCTTTCTCTTCAGTTTCTTCCTGTACTTTTATCAACTTCTATCCTCTCCTCTTTAAACGACATAGAATATCCCCTTTAATAAACCCTCCCCTAAGGAAAGTCCCTGTCCGAACCATGTGCTCTTCCACATCTGCAGCTTTCCCTCATCTCTTAGGCCTGGTCTACACTTACCCCCCAATTCAAACTAAGGTACGCAACTTCAGCTACGTGAATAACGTAGCTGAAGTCGAAGTACCTTAGTTCGAACTTACCTCGGTCCACACGCGGCAGGCAGGCTCCCCCGTCGATGCCGCGGTACTCCTCTCGTATAGCTGGAGTACCGCAGTCGACGGCGATCACTTCCTGGTTCGACTTATCGCGTCCAGACAAGACGCGATAAGTCGAACCCAGAACTTCGATTCCCAGCCGCCGAACTAGCGGCTGGGTGTAGACTTACCCTTAGTTTAAAAACTCCTCTATTACTTTTTTAATTTTACATGTCTGCTAACTATTTCTGTTTTGGTTTAGGTGGAGCCCATCCTTCCTGTATAGGCTCTTCCTTTCCTAAAAGGTTCCTCAGTTCTTAATAAACCTAAATCCATCCTCCAAACACCATTGTCTCATCCATGAATTGAGACCTCTTTCCTGGATCTCTTTGAGACAGGTTGATGCTTTCAGAATTGGTTGTTAAGGAAAGATGTATCCTTGTATCAGGGGAAGTGCAGAAAGGCACCATCCCAGAGGAGTAACAAGAGGTATTCCACCTTAGGAGACAGAATGCCTCCTGGAGTTCCCATACTGGCTGCACATTTGCTAATGCACTCCTTTGTAGGATGCAGTTTCCTTCTCCAGTGCAGCTGACCAATTCTATAAACCAGTGAATGGTGAGGGATGTAGCTACTTCTGACTACTCCTTCATGACCATTTTGGGGAGCCAGGCACTCAGGGGAAGTAGAAACAGAGCAGCATCTTACCAACCGGAACACTATGTAATCCATGTTGGTCTTTATGTGGACTGTGTAAGGAGACTGTGATGGGTTTCCCCCGGGGGTGCCACCTGGCACTGGGGTACCAATGAGCCCCCTGACCCACCAGCCTGGGCTCCCTCTCACACTGTACTGCTGTGACAAGCTACAAAGCCTTCCAGTCTGCACTTTCACCAGCATACATACAGGTAGGGACACATCCAGCGGCAGTTACAAGCAGGCTCTCTAACCAGCCCTGCATGGTAAAACTACTCCCAACTCTTCAGGCACACCCCCCTTCTGGAGTATAAACCCAAAATTATACTGTCTTGCACTGCACATGAAACTGTACAGCGTAAGCTCATGAAATTCGCACCCTCTCTCAATGTGGAGAGGACTATGCAACAGCCTTTTGCCCCTGAGTCATGATTGCCACACACTGGTTTAGATAAAGCAAAAATAAGTTTATTAAGTACAAAAGATAGATTTTAAGTGATTATAAGTGATAGCAAACAGATCAAAGCAGATTACCTAGCAAATAAACAAAAAAATGCAAACTAAACTTAATATACTAAATAGACTGGATATGAATATCAGATTCTCACCCTAAGAGATGTTACAAGCAGGCTGGAGATTCTTAAGGGACAAGCTGCACTTGCTTTACAGCTTGGAATCCCCAGGTGTTTCATTCACAGGCTAAAAATCCCTTTAGCCTGGGTCCAGCACTTCTCCCAGTTCAGTCTTTGTTCCTCAGGTGTTTCCAGGAGTCTTCTTGGTTGGGGCATGAAGAACAGCAGATGATGTCACTCCCTCCCTTATATAGCTTTTGCATATGGCGGGAACCCTTTGTTTCAAAGCTTGGGTTCCCAGACTGGTCTGTGGAAAAATGCTGACATCCCAAGATGGGGTCTAGAGACATGTGGTCTCATCACATGTCCTAGTAGAGTCATAGCAGCCATCACTCACAGGCTGTTTGGAGTGTTCACAGAAAGGCTCACCAGGTGGGAGATAAGCTTCTCCTAAGGCCAACTGTTTTTTTTCCTAATGGCCCATTGCACTAAATGTGCCCTTCCCCACCTATAACCTAGACTGAAAGCATCTTGTCTAGAAGGTGTTACCCAGGTGTAACTACATTTGAAATACAGATACGTAGTCAATATTCATAACTTCAGATACAAAAATGATACATGCATACAAATAGGATAATTATATTCAGCAAATCATAACTTCCCCAATGACATCTCACATGACTTATATGGCATAAAATAAATTATAGTTATATCATAAAATCGGTGTGAAGATTATGGGGTGCAGGGTCACACTGTCTTCACTCCAGAGTTAACTGAAGTGATCAGCACCCAGGTCAGTTAGCTTTGCCCCGGTGTAAGCCACAGTGAGTTACTGTGTCCTTCCTGATGTTTCACTCACGTGTATACGTGTGTGTGTGTGTAGGACAGGGATCGGCAACCTTTGACACATGGCCCGCCAGGGTAAGCACCCTGGCGGGCTGGGCCGGTTTGTTTACCTGCCGCGTCCACAGGTTCGGCCGATCGTGGCTCCCACTGGCCGCGGTTTGCTGCTCCAGGCCAATGGGGGTGGCAGGAAGTGGCGGCCAGCACATCCGTGGTGTGGCTTCCCGCAGCCCACATTGGCCTGGAGCGGCGAACCGCGGCCAGTGGGAGCCGTGATCGGCCGAACCTGCGGATGCGGCAGGTAAACAAATCAGTCTGGCCTGCCAGGGTGCTTACCCTGGTGGGCCGCGTGCCAAAGGTTGCCGATCCCTGGTGTAGGACTTCTGGGGGCAACACGGGGCTTGGGCTGCGGGTTTGTTTAATTGCAGTAAAGACTTCCGGGATCAGGCTGGGGTCCAGGGTCTAGAAACCTGAGAGGTGGGAGGGTCCCAAAGCTTGGGCTGCAGCCCGAGCTCAGAGTCTACACTGCAATGAAACAACCCTGCAGTCCATGTTCCATAAGCCAAGGTGCAAGTTTTTAATTGCAGTGCAGACATATCCTAAAAGGCAGCGAGTGTTAGAAGCAAAAGCTCATATCTCCCCACAGATCTATAACTAGACAGTGCCTTTCACTGGTCATATCAGAAGAGGGGGACACTGCTGAACATGGCCTGATAGGGGAATGGTTTGCATACAAGAGCGTAAAAGCAATACTTTACTGTTATATTTTGATTTCCATAGTGGTCTGAAAACAGATTTAGTGGAATTCTAAAGCAGCCATAAACTTTCCCTTTCTATCACTTCCTCCCAGTTCATGCGTTCCTGTTGGGGAATGTAAGTTTCAATGCATGTAATTAGGTGTAAAGAGGCATGTGGTGCCAATATGATAATTCTGGCACAGAATAAAAACTTCCTGTAAAACAAGCGACATTTGTAGGGTGATGCCAACTGTCTATATAAACCCTACCGTTGCTTGACTTCTATGCTGTCTTGTAAGCAGGCACAATGCCATCCAAACAGACGTGCATGACTTCAGAGAAGCAAAATACCATGTATGCATCTCAAATTATCAAACATATTTGCCCAGAACACAGTTTCCACCCAGGAATGTCAAAGCACCCATCTGTCCTGTAAATCCCGACCCAATGAGTCATTAGTAACCCATCAATAATTTGGATTGACTTCTAAAAAATATTTCTCTGAAGTAGACAGAGAATTTTTGGCCCTGTTGCCCCCTTTTAATGTCTGCTCTTGGAGTTAATCATTTTAATATAGTCTCCACTGTCTTTATTTCTATAGACCTACCCCTATGAAGTTAGAAATGAGCAAATATTAGGATTATGCAATCTGCTTGGATACAGTTCAACTTTATATCGTGCAATATCTTCCATTCAAACTATATTCTAAAATGGCTTAACAGAATTAAATAATATGGAAATGTTGTATTTAGAGCAAAAAAAAATCAACATCAGGAGAGGGATATTAAGTATTACTAAGTCAAAAAAGTGATACCAGCCTAGATTTTAAAAAACTGCTGCCTAAAGATAGGCTTCTAATAGTACAATTTTCAAAGGCACCTAAGTGACTTAGGAACCTAGACCCCATGCACTTTCTGTGAGATTTAGGCTCCTAAATCATTAAGGCACTTTTGAAAGGCAATATTTTGGCACCTAAATAAGTAGGCTGATTTTCATAAATTCTCAGGACTCAACAGCTTCCACTGAAGTTAGGTGCTCAGCATTTCTGGTTATGAGGTCACTTATTTAGGTGCCTAAATATAGATTTAGGAGCATAACTTCAGATACTCACTCACCTTTGAAAATCCTGACCAGTATGTTTTGAATATCAGATTGGAAAAGAGAGAGAATGTTTCTGAGGGACATATGAGCATGCCATTCTGGATACAACAGCTTCAGAAGAGAAAGATTTCCTCTGACAATATTGTGTGGAGAGAATCTTCATCAGAGAACACTGGGATCAGTCAAATCCATCCTGTCCATTTGGTGGAAAGCAGAGGAAAACTGGGAGCCTGACAGGGGTCCTAAACTCAAAGGGATTGATGCCTGAAAATTACTGTGTTTCCAGCTGTGCCTGTTCAAAAGTGATATACGACATCAAGTTAGAAAATTAACTTGCTCCTTTGACACAAATACACAATATGAAGTAATATTACATTCATTGTCCAATACCAAACTAAATATAATGGATTGAATCCCACTGTTAGACTATAAAAAGACATTCCCCCAAAATTTTCCGAAGGGAACAGATTAGTTTTGCATAATGCCCTGAACATTAACACACTCAAGCTCCATTGGATCAAGAAGGGAAACAAATTACAAAGCACTGAAAATGCCCTTTCCCAGCCTTAGCACTGAGGGATTGAAAAACAAGAGCACATCAGTTGTTCTCAACTTTGGGGTTAGTGCACAGAAAGATAGGTGATTTCTCAGCTAGCTCTGACCCAAATATGTATCTGCAGCTTGAATTGTACCTGAAAGTGGATAAGGAAACCACTTCCATACATTGTTTTCTACTGTTCATTCAGCTGTACTAGATAAGCTAATTATGGTTTCAGCAGCAACCCTGAGCCTGAAAAGAGGTTGTGCTAGAAAGATAAAAGAGATAATTACAAAACATTCTTACAGCATTAGATGCAGTTTCACTAAAGGCATGAAATGACAGTGCTGAATTCACACATGTTTAGGTTTGGGGGTATTTAAGCTATTTGTCTACATACAATGAAAAAATGGTATTTTTCACTCACTGTCATTGTCATATTATGTGATTGATAGCAATGTATATTGCAGTCAGGTCTGTATTGAATAATTAATTAATCTCAAGTAAATGTCAAAGAGTTTTTGAAGATGAATACCTGAAATTACTGTTTCTGAACAGTTATATAAAAGTACGTGACTTTTTGCATTTGTTCCTTCTCCCTGATGAAGATTTCGAGCTGATACATGTAGGCACTTTAAATTCCTGATAATAGTTAAGTGATGGCCTTTTTAATTACTGTATGAAATAAAGTATCTTAAATTTTAAGCGCCAATTAAGTAGTGTGCATCCTGGGTGCCAATATTAAATATTTAACATTTATAGGTAAGATATCACTCCATTCTGTTTTCCCACACCTATTATTTTGCAATTTGTACTTTATAAAACTGGTAAAGCTACAGAATTCCCTTTATTTTCTTTGTAATTCACTCAGGACTATGCAGAGGCAAAGTTGAATTCCAGTGCTTCCTATACTCACCCACTACTTTTATTTTTCATAAGTAATAATCCCATTCTGTTACTGTTTCAATCACTGAATCCTCTGAGGCTGAGTCCTATGCATATCTGACAAGCTATATTGAATCCAGTGTGATTCCTTGTCAATATATCAGATGGGTTTTTTTTGGTATCATATGTCTTACTTTCTGCTGTGGATAATGGCATAGTATAAGCTCTAGGACTTAGTCTAGCAGGTATAAAACACATTGCATAGCTAAAGGTTATTTTCTGACAGTAAAAGTAAATTCCACTGAAATTAGGAATGTATTTTGTCCAACATTGAAGAGGAATATCTAAAACATTGACTGAAATAATGGAGGATCCCTCAATGTAGTCCATTGTGCCCTAAGTCATTCTGTAGGTGAAAAAATAAGCTTCATACGTAACCCATTTATTTTTCATGGCTTCTAATAAGCAAACTCTAAGCACAGCTCAGTATGTGATAGATTTCCTTCTGTAGAGTTTAGCCTTCCTCCACCCGAACCCATTGACAGAGTTCATTCCAGAAATTTATCAGCATGGGTCAGTGACAGAGAGGTCACCGCTATTGATACATCTCATACATTTTTACACAGAGTAATTGCCCTGAAGTACCGTCTACTCCCAAAAAGAAAGCTTCAGCACAGTTGCAGGAATGAGCAATGAAATTTTAATTTACTAGGAAGAAAAAGCACATTTTGGTGGCAACACTGCCTCTTTGCTAAGTCAGAACTGTATTTTTATAAGTCTATAGTGAACAAAACAGTTAGAAAAGCTAGAATTGTACTCTATTAGATTACTTTTAAGATTTTGAAGAGGCATGCAGAGGGGTTGTCTAGCCTGTTTTGTAGTAGAAACCACAACCCCATTAAATCCCAATCTAATTGCATAATCTTGCTATGCACTGCACACTCCAACTACCATTCACTTCAACAGGTGCACAACAGGAGAACAAAGCAGACGGGCCCCTAAAAGACAGCACATATTATGAGATTGCACTGTGAACAATGGGACCAACATACCAGCATTTAATTGCTCTTTTCAGAGAAAGATTTTCTAGGACTACCCCAGATACTAGGTATGGAGTGGCCCATGGGGTATGATTATTTCAGTACCTACAAGGGGCTGGGTCAGAAATGTCTATGCTGATTTTTGGCTGTTCAAGTCATTGTGCCTATGGTATTTGCAATCTTTCCCCTCCAGCCCTAGCAAGTAATTGTGCATGCTTTTTGGGAACCCACCAAAGGCTAGAGCATCAAGGGCCTTCAGCACTTGCCTGGGAGCTGTGGTACATCTGGCATACTACCAGAAACAAGCAACAGAGGGTCCTGTGGCACCTTTAAGACTAACAGAAGTATTGGGAGCATAAGCTTTCATGGGTAAGAACCTCACTTCTTCAGATGCAAGTAATGGAAATTTCCAGAGGCAGGTATAAATCAGTATGGAGATAACGAGGTTAGTTCAATCAGGGAGGGTGAGGTGCTCTGCTAGCAGTTGAGGTGTGAACACCAAGGGAGGAGAAACTGCTTCTGTAGTTGGATAGCCATTCACAGTCTTTGTTTAATCCTGATCTGATGGTGTCAAATTTGCAAATGAACTGGAGCTCAGCAGTTTCTCTTTGGAGTCTGGTCTTGAAGTTTTTTTGCTGTAAGATGGCTACCTTTACATCTGCTATTGTGTGGCCAGGGAGGTTGAAGTGTTCTCCTACAGGTTTTTGTATATTGCCATTCCTGATATCTGACTTGTGTCCATTTATCCTCTTGTGTAGTGACTGTCCAGTCTGGCCAATGTACATAGCAGAGGGGCATTGCTGGCACATGATGGCATATATAACATTGGTGGACATGGAGGTGAATGAGCCGGTGATGTTGTAGCTGATCTGGTTAGGTCCTGCGATGGTGTTGCTGGTGTAGATATGTGGGCAGAGTTGGCATCGAGGTTTGTTGCATGGGTTTTCACTGCACAGAATGTAAGGGAGATACCTAAAAGAATAGCTCTGCTGTGTGTGACAAACCTGAGGAACTGTCCCACTTTGATGTGTCAGTAGAAGAGGTTTTAAAACAAATTGGTTAACTAAACAGTAACAAGTCCCCAGGACCAGATGGTATTTGCCAAAGAGTTCTGAAGGAATACATATAGATATGAAACTGCAGAACTACTAACTGTAGTATGTAACCTATTGCTTAAACAAGCTTCTGTACCAGATGACTGGAAGGTAGCTAATGTAAAGTCATTTTTTAAACGGGGTCCAGAGGGAATCCAGACAATTATAGGCTGGTGAGCTTAACTTCAGCATTGGGGAAATAGATACAAACTATAGTAAAGAAGAGAATTCTCAGACTCATAGATTAACATGATTTGTGGTGGACAGTGAACACAGCTTTTGTAAAATGAAGTCATGCCTCACCAATCTATTAGAATTCTTTAACGGTATCAACAAGCATGTGGACAACGGTGATCCAGTGGATATAGTGTACTTGAACATTCAGAAAGCCTCTGATAAGGTTCCTCACCAAAGACTCTTAAAGAAACATGGAATAACAGAGAAGGTCCTCTCATGTATCAGTAACTGTTAAAAAGACAGATCGGTTTTGACAATGGAAGGTCGCAAACAGGTGGGTGCCCCAAGGATCAGTACTGGGAGCTGTGCTGTTCAATGAATTCATAAATGTTCGGGGAAAGAGAGTGAACAGTGAAATGGCAAAGATTGCAGATGATATGAAATTATTCAAGAGCATTAAGACCAAAGCTGACTGTGAAGCGTTACAGTGAGATCTCACAAACCTGGGTGACTGTACAACAAAATGACAGATGAAATTTAACATTGATAAGTGCAAAATAATGCACCTTGGAAAAAGTCATCCTAGCTACACATATATAATGATGGGTTCTAAATTAGCTGTTACCACTCAAGAAAGATCTTGGACTCATTGTGGATAGTTCTCTGAAAAATTCAGCTCAATGCCCAGCAGCAGTCAAAAAGGCTAACAGAATGTTAGGAACTACTTGGAGAGGTATAGAAAATATCATAATGCCACTATAGAAATGTGTGGTGTACTCAGACCTTGAATACTATGTCCAGTTCTGATCACCCTATCTCAAAAAGGATATAGTGGAAATGATGACCAAGGGCATGGAACAGCTTCTGTACAAGGAAAGACTAAAAAGATTAGAGCTGGTCATCTTAGAAAAGAGACAATTAACGGGGACTATGATGGAGATCTATAAAATCATAAAGGTGTGGAAAACATTAATAGAGAAGTGTTATTTACCTTTTTGCACAATACAAAAACCAGAGGTCACCCAATTAAATTGAAAGGTAGCAGACAAGGACAGACAAGGAAATCCTTTTTCACACAATGCACAATTAACCTGTGGTACTCATTGCCACTAGATATTGTGACGGCCAAAAGTACAACTGGGTTCCAAAAAGAACTAGATAAGTTCATAGAGGATAGGTCCATCAATGGCTATTAGCCATGTTGGTCAGGAATGCAACCCCATGATTGGGGTTACCCTAAACCTCTCATAACCAGAAACTGGGAGGGGAAGATAGGGGTATTTCTCTCCAAAATTACCCCATTCTGTATACCTCCCCTGAAGCTCTGGTACTGGCCACTGTCAGAGACAGGATACTGGGCTAGATGGACCATTTGTCTGACCCAGTATGGTGGTTGTTATGCTCCTTTGAATGAGGGATGCTTAATACAACCATTGGCTTTACCCAGGTCTGTGACTGATTGCTCTCATTAACACTTTGGCATAAAATATATACATGTTATATATATGCCACTTAATTGTATTATGAAAACCTGATGAAGATGATGTATTTTTTACCTTTTGTTTTGCACCATGTGGCCTTGAAGATTCAGAGTTGGAATGTTAGTGAATAACGAAAGTTAATTATACAGTCTCAATATCAATGACTGAACAATGTATGTTTGTGAATCTACTCTACTGCTTTCATAAATAAGACATTATATACTTTATATATATATAAAGAGAATATAATTGAGCAGAGTTTATAAATTCCTTCAGAAACAGAAGTGTACTCAGACACAAAAATGAATTTTTGATACAGAAGGTCCCATCTGCTATTTGCTCTAGTTTTCCATATGCAACAGACAGTGCATGACAGCAGGCTGCTGTCCTTTAGTAGGGATGCATAAGAAGCCACAAATTCTGCACTTTGTCTGTTTTCTTTAAGGCTGTTGAAGCATTCAACTAATTATGATGCTGTAATTAGTTCTTCTGTACCTTCACAGCAATTTTCCTCACATTTATGTGCTCCACCAGTGCACCTTATCAAAAGAGGTAAATAGGGCACCTGTAAATATTTTAGGAAGGGCACAGATGGAATCAGACACAATACTTCAATGTAACATAAAAGATATTCTAAACACATCTAGTTATAAGAAAGAGAAAATAATTTACAATAAATGTTTTATATAATAAAAAACGAAAAATCAAGTCTAGTAGAAAGCTGCAGTTTTGACAACTGTAACACAAGAACCAAAACAGAGAGAGACAAAGCAGGCTGCTTCCAAAGGCAGAGCGGCTGAACTCAACCCACCTTGCTCTAGGCTGACTTTTTGCCGATGGCTTGCTGCTAGCCCCAGAGCACATGCTTCGATATAGAGTTTCCTAGCCTGCAAGCAGGACCAGAAAACCCCCTGAGAATTTAAAGTGATAGCTTACAATTTTAACAAAGTTTTCAATACATCACAAAAAGTCAATCAAATTTAAGTTTTAGAGAGAGGAAAATATAACCCATGTGTATTATAGATGCAGCATTTCACTTTGTCCAAAAGAAAGGTAGAGAGAGAATGGGGAAGAGACATGGATTTTCATTGGAATACACTGTGTCTCCATACATGTGCAGAGAACCAAGCTAATCAGCTAGAAGGGTCCAGAAACAGGGTGTGGCAGCTACTGGACCTGCTCAGTAGTTGTTTCTGAACTGTATAAGAACCTTTGATTACGGGTAGAGCTATGATTTTTGTCAGGGAGATGACGGTGGTCACAGAAATCATGAATTTGAATACAGTCTGTGAAATCTTGGAAATGGATGTAAAAACACATTTGATTAGGCCTCCACAGTGGCTTTGTGACCTGGCACATATGGTCTCTGTGCCAATCAGGTTTAGTCCATCCATCCCTCCATCTCCATCTACAGAAGGGCAAAACCTGGAGTGGTGCTGATATCCTGTATGCCAGGTCACAATACTCAGAGCAGGAAGCCAAGCCTAGACGTGCCAAACAGGAGCCCTGCTATGGGGTGAATGTGGCGTGGGCTCACTTGCCAGCCTCTCTCCCCTTTTGTGTATGTTGATGTAGCAAAAACTATATTACTTGGTGACCTTTCCATGCCTTATCATTTTCTCCCCTGCACCTCTGCCATGAAACTTACTAAACATTTCAATGCCAAAATAGTAACTTTAATTATGGGTTATCCTCCTAACCAGTGACACCCAGTCATTCTCTGAGAACTAATCTAATCAGCTGAGGAGCAAAATCAAGCTGGATGTTTACTCTTGTATGAGACTGTACTGCAGTTATCCATCAAATATACCCCAATGCTATGTACATATTAACTTCTCTTCTAAAGATACTCAAACTCCCCGTCCTGCTGTTTGGGAGTGCATGGGGCCACGGAAGCCTACAAGTGGAAGGTCTTTCTATAAGAATGAGGGTTCTAACCTCATATATCTTCCCCTAAGAAGGGATGGTTTAAGGAATCTCTAGGAAGTACCCATCCTAAAGGTATCTTCATGAAAGAACTATTTGTTTAGTCAAGTTTCATAATTCAATAGTTATAAGTGACTAAACTGTGCCACTCTTACGCATGTTGGTGATCATTATCTTAAGCCAGACTGTTCTCCAATTTAATTTTATATTTTCACTTAACTTTTCATACATACTAGAATTCACCAATAATTTGAAAACAAGAGACTTTTGGTTTCCTTATCCCCAGGTTGTGCTATCTCTTCCCTCTCCCTAAAATCCACCTGACCCTGGAAAATGTGTGAGAGCATTCATATCCAGGAGTGCTAAATCTGAACACTTCACGTACCTGTGCATGTGCACCCCCAATACTTATCTGTTCTTGCACTGGAACATAATAATATGCTCAGGTTATAAATATGGGTAAGGTTAATGAACCAATTATTTTTAGACAAGAAATGAGGCACACAGACTCACTGTACTATGTAAATAACTGCTAGCAGTCAGTGGCCTTTGTATTGCTATTTGCACCTATACATTAATCTTGAGCAATTTTTAATAAGATTACAGGGAATGTTTGCATTGGTGGTTTTTAAAACTGAATGATACAGTTAAAATACTGTTTGCTGAAGAGCATTTTTGTTAGTTTTAGTGTATATGCGTAAACATAAACAGATATTGCAAAAAGCTCAGCAACATATGCCATGTTATATGGTAGCAAACAGTTTAATAGAACAATCACAGCTATAAACTAGTACTTGTGTAATATAGGAAATCTTGGTCTATGTAAATACAGCCAGGCGTAGTTTAATGGCAATCACAATGTGAAGCAGAGAGCTAAGTTCTTGTTTGGGTGGACACAAGATATAAGTGATCAGTGTGATGTTCCCCTGGTGTTATCTGGACCGGTGATCTGCTAGGTCACTCCAATCCTCGACTCTGGGAGCCAGCCTGACCCTGCTCTGCTGTGAGAACCCGCACTCCCGGGCTGTTCACACACAGCCTTTAGCATGTAAGCTACTCCCAGCTATGTGAGTGAGCACTTTTGCCCAGTTGCTGCTGGGATTGTGCAACCAAATGACACTAGCCAATATCTCCGGTCCCAGACACAACCCTAGGACAACCCTCTGTCTTGCAGTGTCCAGTTATGCCTGCTGGACACTGCAATATTATATGAGTTCATCAATTTAACAAAGGAATTAATATATACCAGGCTTGTTATCCCAAGGTGAGTCTCTGACATGCTTCAAATCAAACACACTGCTTCAGGTAGAATAAACAAACAAATTTATTAACTACAACAGATAGATTTTAAGTGATTATAAGTCAAAGCACAAAAAGTCAGATTTGATCAAATGAAATAAAAGCAAAATGCATTCTAAGCTGATCTTAAAATTTCAGTGCCCTTACAAACTTAGATGCTTTTCATTACAGGCCATCTGGTTGCCCTTCAGTGAGGCGCTCCCCTTTGATCAGTGCTTCAGTTGCTTGGTGGTAGTGTCTGTAGATGGAGGTGGAAGAGAGAGAGCATGGCAAACATCTCTCCTTTTTATCCTGTTCTTTCTTCCCTCTTGGCTCCCCCCCCCCGTCAGAGTCAGGTGAGCATTACCTCATCGTAGTCCCAAACTAACCAAGGGAAGGGGGGGTGACTCACTTGAGAGTCCAACAGTTTCTTCATTGCTGCCTAGGCCAGTGCCCTTTGTTCCTGTGAGGCTGGGCTGGATTTGTCCCATACATGCCCTGATGAGGTGTGAACTGCCCCTCTGCTCCTGGAGAGTTTTGCCTGGGCTTGTTTTAAGCCATGAGGACAGATTTTCAACCTCATAACTATATACATGAAATTACAACCTATAACATTACTATAACAACAATACTCAGTGCATCATGAGCCTTCCAAAGACACCTGACATGACAAACTTTGCATTGGATACTACACAATCATATTATAAGGATGAACATGGGATTGCAGGGTGTTCCCCCGAGGCACAGAGCATCACAATCAGGAATGAGATATAAGATGCACCCAGAATTGTTGTGCCAGAAATTTTCACTGGACCTCTGTTACTGGATGAATGTAAGGCAAATAGGAGAGTGATTCCCAGCACTAGGCACAATGAAGTGGTGTGTCCTCTCCCTTGTGAATGGATGTTCTGAGCGCAGTGGCAGTCCAGCCAGAGTGGATAGGGGACAGAATGTCCTCTACTTTGGCAGATGAGCAGTGCAGCCATAGATTTCTAAACAGGGCAGAAAGTTGTGACAATCAACCCAGCAGTCATTGCCATGAGCATGTCACAATGGGAAGGCAAGCATTGGCTTGTGTTTAGATTATGTTTCTGTACAGAATTGTGCATGTACACATGGCAGCTGTACCCAAATCCAGTCAGAAACATTGCTGCTTCCCATGTGCCATCACATTCCAAGGTCTAGATGGCATAGACACAAAAACACATACAATATTGCCCAACAATGAGTTCTCAATGGACAATTAGCAGCAGTGTGTGTTCATGCGGAAGCTCCATTGTGCTCCCTGAGACAGACATCCCCTGTTTGAGTAGGACTCTGTGTGCCATGTGTGGCCAGGGAAAAGAAGCAACCCAGAGGCAGCAATGGTTGCAATGTGAAGAAAGACGTTGGATTACATGAAAGAGAAAAAGTATATAGGTGAGTTATAGCTAGTTGTAAAGTGGCAGACTGTGAAGTAAATTTCAGTAGCAATAAAATCCAGAGGGGGCTGGTAATAAACAAAATAATGAGCAGCAAACAGAAGAACAGTTAAAAAGGATAGCAATATCACCAGCATGAGCCATGGTACATCCCTTTGCTAAGGGGCACAATTATCACATTTACCAATCACAGTTAACCTCGCAAATGTAATAAGCGACAGCCGTACAACGATATGCTCCTCAGGATCAACTCCCAAGTGGTACAAAGGTTGCTATATAAATTCATGTTTAGCACCTTATGGATCAGCTTTGTATTTGGAGGAGAAATTGGTGATACACCAGGTATTTTCTTATTGTAGTGTGTTTATTTACAAAATAAACACAAATCCTTTTTTCTCTCAGTAGAAGTAGCAGAAGACTATTCACTGTAGAGCTGGGTGAATTTTTTTTGGCAAATAGTAAATTTGCCAAAAAAAATTCATTTTGGGGTACCATAGCTATTCACAAAACTGGTAAATTGCTCAAACGGGGAAGGGGGGAAGGAAAAATGTTTCTGAAAGAATCAAAAATAATATTTTGTTTCAAAATTTAGTTATGTTTATTAAAAACAAATGATCATAAAGGTGAAAAACACCCCAAAAATGAAATAAAAAACCCAAATATTTCATGGTAGTTTTTGAGCTAAATAGTTTTGGTTTTGGTTTAGGTTTTCTTTTAATTTGTTCAAGAAAAACAAAAAAAAAATCAGCTTCAGTTCAAAACAAAACAATATTTTAGGGGATCATCCCCAGGACTGAAGCAATTATTCACTCAATTATAATCCACCAACCCTTTCTGCAGAAAATTCAGGCATGGCTCATTTGCCCTGTTCCCGGAAGCAGCATTCTTATATACACACATATCCACCGTTCTTGCCCCAAAACCCAGAGCCAAAATGACTTCTTAATATACCAGCCCCTGAGTTTTATATCTGGTAAACTCAGTGAGACCATGTGGTCTGGCCACAACCCCATCCTGTGCAGCTGATCTGCAGTACAAAGGAGACATTAAGCTTTAACAGCTACACCAGAGAGTGAATTAACTAGTATTGATCTAAAAATGGTTCCTTCTCTCTGCTGTAGAAAATTTAGATTATTTTTTAATTTTGTGGAAAATTTCCAATTTGAATAAAAAAAAAAAATCAGTTTTCTGACAAATAAAATCAAAAAATTGTGAGGAAAGCAAACACTTTCCATGAAAATTTCCATTAATCAAACCCCAGTTTTCTGTTGATAAAAAATTATGACTGAAAGTTTTTTGACCAGCCCTGGAGTTCCCACTCGGTCTTCCGAATAATATATGTGGGTGTGGTTACTTCATGAAAACTTGATTGCTTTCTATGAGAAGTTTCACGCTGATACATCAATGACTCCCAACTTCAAGTACTTTTTGATATAACATATTACACAACGAGCATGCTCAGCCCTTTAAGAGATAAATATGGAAACTAGTTCAAATTCACCAAGGCCCCCTGACTACTGTGTGCTGCTCCAGTGATGCAAACACTGGCCAATTCAGGGAGGTTTATGGCTGTTTTGTGTTGTCAGAGTGGGTGCGAAGCTGCAGCAGTATACCATTGAAACTTGCTCTAGATCCTTACCCTGAAGGGCTTACAAATTAAACAGATGATGTTACAGAGAAAGGATAGGGAAAAGAGAGCAGCCACAAGACACGAATGTTGCTGCTGATGTAGCCTTGCTAGCTAGATCAGGGGGATGGAAGTCCCCTGGAGTTACTACTATCCCATCCCTTCCCACAGGCAGGGAACCACACCCAGCCTGTTCTCTGGGTAACGCTGGAAGTGTGAGAGACGGGTTGCTTCTCATTCCACCGAGATAACTTAGGGTGGGGTTGGGTTAGAGGGACCAGACAGCAAGTGTGAAAAATCAGAACAGGGGGTGGGGGGTAATAGGAGCCTATATAAGAAAAAGATCCAAAAATCGGGACTGTCCCTATAAAATCGGGACATCTGGTCACCCTAGGTTGGGTCCCATTTTACAATACCCCAACCCCTAACCTCATTAGATAAAGCATTGGGATTTGCACATATCTTGCCATTTGGCATCTATTTTTCTGGGGTTTAATTTGGTTCAATTTAAAAAATCTCAAGTACTATACGCTGGTACTTCATTTGTTTAAGGAAAAACTATGATAAAGTATATCACTGTGAGGTAACTGGATAAATGTTGACTTTTTAAAATCCATTCATATTCATCACTGGCCATGAATCAG
The DNA here is from genome assembly GCF_002925995.2 of Terrapene triunguis. Taxonomy (NCBI): domain Eukaryota; kingdom Metazoa; phylum Chordata; order Testudines; family Emydidae; genus Terrapene; species Terrapene triunguis. The sequence goes on from NW_020664368.1 coordinate 7,863,244, forward strand.
ACAAACTCTCAGAATGGTCTGGACGAACCATAGCTACACACAGCTGTGCATGGCCTAGGCAAAGTGCTCTAGTCTTCCCCTGACATCCATAGATGCCAGGAAATAATGGCACATTGCCAGTATAATGTGCAGATGTTAGTAATCATGAATTCAGTGCTGGGCATAAAGGAATGTGGAGGGAGGGAAGCTTGACATTGGCCAACAGCCTTGTCTGCAGCCAATAGCTTTTGTACTGCTATGGGCATCAGGTTCACATGTATGCTGCAGTACTCTTTGTGCTCTCTCATCAGACACAAATGTAATGACTGTGGGTGACATTAAGAAGTAAATTCCTAGTTGCTATCTAATGCCTGTCTGATTTCTTGAACGTAGTGGTTATTCTGCATGCCTTAGTGACAGCCTCTGGGCCCATTCACTCCACCACATGTAGATAGTGTGCCACCTATTTTTCACACTCTCTATTGTGGGATAAGTTGTTCTTGTATAATAAGATAGTGAGTGTCATTGCTCAAGATTTGGTAGTTAGCTGGGTTTACATCACGTCCACCTAGGAACTGAAATTCTATATTGTTGATTGATTTTTCCCCTTTTCTCACAGAAGATAGCTATTGAGTGACGCAAGATTTTGCACAGGTAAGTACACATTCTCATTGATATTTTTATTGAAGTATTTAATATTTGTGACTCAATCCCTCTCAGACTGAAGTTTATTGCACAACTACCATTGATTTCACCGGAAGCAGGAAAAGAATGTTCACTACAACAAAGATTATTTTCAAAAAGGGTACCTAGGTCTGGGCTCTTAAATCCAATATTAGTTATCCAAATAACCAGCCTTAATTTCAAAAGAGCTGAGTACTCAGCAGCACTGATGGAAGTCCGTGTTTCAGAAGTATTGCCATCCAAAGGAAAAAAACAGTAATTATTTTCATTGCTAGAAGAATGCATTTTCCTCATGGATATGTAACCCATGGGTGAGCATACATTGCCTCTCTGTGCTGTTACAATCCCCAGCTACAGAACCTTGGCTCTTTAGCCCCAGCTCATGCTTTTAGCTTTGAAAGTCCCTAATAGGTCAGCCAGTAGGCCACCAGTCACAGATATAGAAAAAATTCTAAATGGGCCTGATCCAATGCTCATTAAAATCAAAGGAAAGACTCCCACTGGGTTCAATGGGCATTGGATCCGGTCCTATATTCCACCGGGTATGGAAAATTCTAAAACTATCGAACTAGATCTACCAACTGATCTTAGTAAAAAAGTAGAAGAAGGGGGGAGGGATAGCTCAGTGGTTTGAGCATTAGCCTGCTAAACCCAGGGTTGTGACTTCAATCCTTAAGGGGGCCACTCTAGGGATCTGGGGCAAAATCAGTACTTGGTCCTGCTAGTGAAGGCAGGGGGCTGAACTCAATGACCTTTCAGGGTCCCTTCCAGTTCTATGAGATAGGTATATCTCCATATATTTTAAAGCATGCTCCTCCCCCAGCCCCCAAAACTCAAAATGGAAAGAACAAATGGAAACTTTTCATAATCCAAGCATTAGGAGGGATAAAAGCTAATATTATGTCTGTCAGCTTGGCAAGTAATTGAAGCAGCACTAGAGACAGTTGACCACCAAAATGGTATCCTAGCAACATACAGTCGTCCAGTTACACACAGTGCTATCAAGCCAAAATTATCCTTTTCAATATCTTAGCTTCAAGAGAGCAGGGATGAAAATGCAGGAAAGGATGAATGTGGTGAAGATTAGAATGAGAGAGTGGGGTTTTAATTTAAGCAAAGGTTTTAGAAAGTCTGTGCAAATTGAATAAAGGATTCTACATTTTTCTGACAAGTAAGACTGCCTACTTTTGGTCAGAGATCTTCAGACAACTATTATTTCAATTTATTTTCAAAATATTGAATGTATATATTTTTGCTTTGTGTAATATATTTATTATATCAATGTTTCCCTTTAAAGTCACTTAAATGTTTAACACAGTGCAAATGGGGAGGGGAATGAAGGGAAATTATATTTTAATTGCTTGACATTTCTAAATCTTTTAAGCAATCTCTAGGCAAATCCACCTATAAATTACAGCTCTCAAACACAATTATTTCCTATATTACTTCTAATAATAAAATTAGAGAATTACAGCAATGTTGATAAACTCTGAAACTTGAGCACTTTCAGAATGTTATATAATAAATTCTCTTCAAAGCTTCTATTATTTCTATGGCTATTGATCCTACTGTATTGACATCATTTACCAGGATGCTTAATGATCATCCTCTAGATGACAAGTGAACCTGTATGCACAGTAATTGAAAGGAAGGACTCTATCTTCATCTTTGAGTAGGCACAAAAATAATCAGTTGAGGAAGATGCAATACTTACAAATATGAAGAGTCAGAACTTCAGCTGCTGACAGAAAATACAGTTCCATTGACTCTTGTCAAAATAGGCCAATTTACACCAGCTAAGGATCTGGCCTAACGTATTCAGACTCCTGAGAATATAGTAGGATTTGGGGGGATTGTTTTGTTTGTTTGGTTTTGCTAATGCACACAGAAGGTAAAACTGTTTCCCATCACTAACAGATGTCCTGCTGCCTAAGTAGTATTTCTGGAAAGACCATGACAGTGCTCCAGCCTGTTGATTGAGTGATTCCTTTAGCTTAGTGCCCAAGTATTATCATTCTTGAGGATACTGAACCACAGATATGGTATTAAAAATAGTGTTTTATGAGATTGTGTCGGTCCACCTACCCGCTAGGGGGCGGTGGGGAGCTACGTCGTCACTGGCTGGCCTGGGTCACGCCTCCGCCAGCGGGGAATTAGCAGTGGGAAGGCCGCCAGCCAGAGTCTGTAGCGCCCCTCAGGCAGGGGAGCACCGGCAAAGGTCAATAGCGCGCCCCTCAGGCAGGGGAGCGCCGGCAAGGGTCAATAGCACACCCCTCAGGCAGGGGTGCACCGGCAAAGGTCAATAGCGCGCCCCTCAGGCAGGGGAGTGCCGGCAAAGGTCAATAGCACGCCCCTCAGGCAGGGGAGCGCCGGCAAAGGTCAATAGCGAGCCCCTCAGGCAGGGGAGCGCCGGCAAAGGTCAATAGCGAGCCCCTCAGGCAGGGGAGCGCCGGCAAAGGTCACTAGCGCGCCCCTCAGGCAGGGGAGCACCGACAAAGGTGCCGGCATGGCTCGGCCGGGTAGGGGAACGCAGGCCCACCCTACACCACTGCGTTCCAGCCCAGGGCCCTGACAGTGGCAGGACGAGGGTCCCGCCACTGGATCAGCGGGGTCCTTCCGCGATACAGACTCACCACGGTGCAGCTCTGTCCCTGGGCTACTTCCTACCCGATTGCTCGTCCGAATCCCTCTGGTCCCGCCAGTGCGTCGGGGTAGTCCGCTGTTGGCAGCTCCAGCTCCCCCTCAGGCTCCTCCAGCTTCTCCCGGTCCTTGGCTGCTGGCAGCTCCAGCTCCCACTCCGGCTCCTCCAGTTCCTCTGGGTACTCGGCAGCGGGCAGTTCTGGCAGCCCCAGTCCGTCCTCCAGGTGAGGTTTCCACTGGTCCAGGGCCTCCCCTGGTGTGGCAGCAGGGTCTGAAGGGAGCAGCCTGCGGTCTGCGTCTGCCTCCCTCCCTGGTGCTGCTCTAACTGAGCTAAGGGCCCCGCCCTTTATACTTCCTGTTCCATCCCTCCCCTTCTGGGGGGTGGAGCGAGCTTGGGCTGGCCCCGCCCACTCAGGCTGAGAGAAAGGCCTTTTACCCTCAGGTTCGGAGGGCAGCCACCCTGGCTCCCTACAGGGATCCTATGCATTTTTTGCATCCAAAAAAGCTATATTAAAAATGGTTCTAGATGCAGAGCGAGATGGCTCTTTGATGGTTTGGCTGGGAAAAAAATAAAACAGAACCCCACAATTTTTAAACTGAATTTAAGAAAATGAGATCATTCCTAACATAAATAAAACACAATTTTATTCAAGCACCTAGCTCCTCCCCTAATTTAGAGTTTTAATTTCTTTCAGTAACCCGGCAGTTTCAGTATAGCTCCTTCCCTTTGTTATCCATGCAGGTGACAGCCACTCCCCATTGCCATTTTGGCAACCTCTAGTGCCTCCTGGCAGAATTTCTTCATCCCATCAGTTGATATCTTCTTTAGCTTCCAAGTAAACAGTTTGCCCCTAGACTTATCTTAACCCACTAGGACAATTTATCCTTTTCTGTCTAGTTCTAAGGCTACCTCCTACTTTGGCCCTGGGTAGGGTGATCAAGGGATGGAGTAGCCCCACAGTCCCTGGGAGAACCCAGGGCAGAGTGAGGGCTGGTGAAGAGGGTGCTAAGCCCCTGCCCAGGAGCCTTCAGGGTCGGGGGTGCAAACAGATGAAAATGAATACCAGCTTCTGGAAGAAGCTGGAATAAGTCCTAGAATGTATGTCTTAATGAAATTCTAAAGTAACTTCTACGTAACTTCTCATAATCAAGGTGTGTGCAATAGGAAGTTCACTGTAACTGCAGATTGACTTTAAAAAAACGGATAGACTTGGAATCGAAAAATGTCCCATGGATTTTGTGCAGCTCCAAATTAATGTTTCAGAGATATTAGTAACTTTATTTGAGGGCAAATGTGAGTTGGTGCTTTAAAAAAAATCTAATCAAGGAAGGATTGGAACGAGCTAGCCTTCACTTATACCCATGAGGATATCAATGACCCAGACCCAGAAGTTGAGAGTTTCATTGCCAGTTCTTCACCATTTTGGCCTTCACTAGCTCTAACATGAGGGGGGAGGGGGTTTCTTTGCTGAGATTCCTTTATCTGTACTCTTGGTTGGGAAAAAAATCTAGATTCTATAGCAGATCAGATATGTGAAAACTGCTCCGCTTTCTTGTATGCAAAAGAGCAAAATAGATTATACTAGCTAATATTCCTAGTTTGGTTGGCAAAGGAAGCTCCACTCAGAAGCCAGGGTGATAGGCAAGATTTCTGCCATATGCATCTAGTGGGAGAAATACAAACATCTGGGACATTCTGAAGCCATCAGCTCACATTCATTCAAGACCACTCCTTTTCAATGAACCTCACTTGTATTCCTTTCAACTATATCAACTCTTTTTTTTTTCATCCAATGCTACCAGGATAAAACCCATTGTATGACCAAAAAACAGTTAGCAATGTTAGACCACTTAGGACCTGTACGCCTTCCCAAAACCCCTGGCTTTCCGAAAGATGTCATTCAGGAGAAAGAGAGATTTATTAAATGTTTTTATTGGAACTCTCATCTAACCTATATTTCTGGGGACAAAGAGATGATGGCAGCAGCAATTACCATGCTGAAAGGACTGTAAAATGAATGTGAAACACCTTCTGCTTCTCTGTATTTATTTTCCATGGGACCAAAAGAAAGCAGAAGTTAATAGGCAATTTGATGAGTACAATTCCTATGACAAGGAAGCAGTTATGACCCAGATTTTAGGAATTAGTGGCAGTGGATTCAGATTACCTGGTTTGTAGTTATGTTTTTCTTAGAAAGCATTTGCCTTCAAGAAACTCAATTTTAAAAGACAATGAAAATAATTTCTTCAGAAGCCATAATGTGTGAATGCAGGATTTTCACTCTATTGAAGGACATCAAATTTTTGTTTATTTTTGCTGCCTAAAAGAACCAGACTTTTTCCACCGATGTGGCAAAAAACAGCCAGATTGAAAGCCAGAATCTTTAATGCAGAGGTGCACCTTGTGAAGATAAGCATATAGTGGAAGGCTGCTTAGACCAAATGGGGCACAGCATATTAAGACCTGTGTTCTTCACAGTTTCTCAGACTGTAACCTCTCAAAACTCCCAAAATACCTCTTGTCCTTTAAAGGAAAAAAAGTTTTTAATTAAATTCTTGCATAAACCTCCAGAACAAAAACACATCATGCAGACTTCAGGCACCAGGCAAATTGCCAATGCAGCAGCCTTCAGTTAGGTGAATTATGGATGCCCCTGAGCTAGGTGAAGTACGGATGGCCTGATTTAGGACTTGAATAATGCTATCAGCTAGCTTCTGTTGAAAGAGGGTTGTTTATCTGGTTTTTGTTGTTGTTTGGGTTGGATTTTTTTTTCTTCCTTTTTTGGAGAGGGTGTATGTGCATGTGCGCACAAATTAGTTTACAAATGAAAGTACTGTACATTTTTAGCTCCTCTATATGTGGGCCTTCATAAAATGTGGAAAAACTTGAAAAACTTGTAAAAGGTAGATCTTCTTGTATCTGAGATATTACAGATTTGTTAGAGACAGTTGTGATTATTAATAGGTCTGGAAGAAAAATGAGGGTGACAGATTTGTTTGCAAAATGTTTTAGCAGGCAGTTTTGGAAGTAAGTGTACAGCATTTCTTTAATTCTGCTGTACTGAATAAAGCATGAAGTAATTCCATTCTAGACAGGTTTGAAAAATTGATTGACTTTTGATTATTCTTATCCAGTTCCCATAAAGTATGCTTGTATTAGACCGACATTGCATCTAATTACTTTTTGCTATGTGTAGGGGTATTTTGCATCCCCCTTGAGTATATATACAATCTGCATTAAGCAAGAAATGTGGCCTTGTATGTGCACACAAATCCATTGACTTCAATAGGAGTTTTGTGTACATGTGATTGCAAAATACTGCCACAACTCAGGAGTTACCTCAAATTGAGACTATTTTGGGCTCCTACAACATGCAAGTTTATTAGCAAGCGCTTGACTTTACTGACTTTATGAAGATGTGTATTTCTCTTCAATGTGATTGTCTTTCTAGAGGTTTAAAAGTGTCTGACTCATCTAGACTGGACGTGTTCAAAGAATCCATGCTCAGAATAAATCTGAAATCCCAGCAATTTGCCATGATTTTGAGTTATGTGAATTATTGAAGGCATAGTATCAAAGAGTTAAAGATTGTAAGGAACAGGGTATTGCATATCTCCTCTCTCTCTCTCTCTCTCTCTGTGTTAGGGTCTTTGTTTTGGCTGAGATATCCTTTAAGAAGTGTCATGGACCAGTAGACAGTGCACAGGACTGGAAGTCAGCAGCTGTGGGTAATATTCCTGTCTCTACCACTGACATACTATGTGACCTTGGGCACATAACTTAAATTCTCTGCTCTGTTTTCTCATCTGTAAAATAGAGATGAATTATGCTTACTCATCTTTGAAAAGTACTTTGAAATCTATGGATATTTCTGCTAATATAAGCAATTAAGCAGTTAATGTTCAGATTTAAAGTGTCTTTAGGTTTCAGAAATAGCCCACTGAAATGAACAGGGTAGTACACACCTCTCAGAGCTATTGTTTCACGCAATCTGTAGACTCAGGAAAACACCACTGCATCAATTTATACTCAGCTCATGTTTTCAAAGGTATCTTTGCAACCATTAGGACTAAATTCTGGAGCACAGTTGTGCACAGGGGATGAATTCCAAAGCACACCCCCATAGCCACAGAATCCTGGAATACAGAGGTCCCTAAAATTATTAATTTTCAGCTTAAAGTGGGTATCCTGGCTCACTTGCTAGGGTCCCACTATCCTCTTGTTGAGATCACACTTTGGTCACAAGCACATCTGGAAGCATCACCCATCCACCATTCTAACATAAGATCACTAAGCCTACTTAGCATCTCAGGCGCTAGTTTAGGAATTGCCATGGGTTGGGTTTGGGAGACACGAGCACTTGATATATAGAGCCCAGGGTAAAGAAACAATGAAGTAAAAGCAATGAAAGGGTGAATAAGGGAATTCCAGTGATAAAGAGAGGCTACTGGCATTTTCCTTTTCTAAAGAAATCTCTTTTTGAAAAAGATTGCTTTTGGGGGGCATGGAAAAGTCTTGCAATGATCACCTACCCAGAGCACTTTATTTAAAAGAAATACAGGATTGTTGTTTCTGAAGATACATTATTACCAAGTTCTAACACTGCGACTGTGTCAAATATTAACTACTATGTCAGCTTCTCATAGTAGCTGAAGATACTCTGTATGCCAACTGTGCCTTCAGAGTCTAGTAGAACTGCTATCAGAGGAGACTCAATTAGGTAACCATGCAAAGCATAAATCACTAAACTTTCAGAACCAAGCTAAGTCCCCCTCAAATAAACCAGTCTGCCCTTTGGTAAGTGATATGTTGCTGACTGCCAAAGCTGAAGCAGGTAATCACTGTAAGGAAAGATTTCAAAGACCCTTTGACTTGATTCATTTCTAGGCAAATGTAATTATATGCACCTTCAGGTGGACTCTGAGTTCAGCAAGCCTGGGATCAAAACAAACAGCACGTTACTTTATTTAAAATAGAGGAACGACACAAGATTTTTATTGAATAAAGAGAAACAGGAAGAGCTGAGATGTCCTTTTTAGACCAGAGGTAATCTAAAATGCATGTAATTTGCCATTCCTGTCAAATTATGATGCAATTGGTCTTTCCATTGGGTGACATTTTATTGTGAGGAGCTATTCAGTGATACCTGATGTTTGTACTGTAAATTGTAAATTAAACAGCTGAACATGAGTGGAAATATGGTTTAATATATGGTATAAAAGAAACACTCTTCAGAATGTATTGTGTAACTTTTCTTAATGACTTTCATTTTACCCACACCTGTGTTCTCATTTCCATTGTAATAAAAAAAAAATTTTTAATTTGGCATGATTAAAATACCTCTGTTATAAAGAAAATCTTTATTAGAAAATCGTGGCTTTGGAAAAATCAGCAATAATTGTTTTCTTTTTTATTATCCAGTGATCATAAATATATTTTAAATTACAATGTCTTAAATAATAAAAAGTTTAAAATATATTTTCAGATGTGTGAACTCCCCAGAAAAAAATCCCATTATTTTATGTAGTCAAAAAGCTGCAATAAAGGACTGTGTTGGATAATGTAACAGAATGACACTTTGAAAAAGTTACATTCTGAAATATTCTAAATGCACTAACAATTACAGACAGATTCAACCTGACCCTCAATTTTTCTGAGCTAATTGAAATACTGACATGGTGTTTAGGATGACAACTTCAATTTCCTTTCTTACTCTTGATTCTCACAAGTTGGCCATGGCAAGTTGGCCTCATTGCATGAAAAGGTAGCAGGAAATTCCAACCTAGAGTTTCCATTTTATAAAGAAAGAAAGCAAACAAAGAACAATATTGATGCGGCATTTGAATTACATACTGATTATATTTGATTACAGTGCCTGTACTTCTCCAGCATTACTGAATATCAATGTAATGCCACATTAATCACCGTTGAAGTAAACACTAGGGCTGTCAATTAATCGCAGTTAACTCACGCGATTAACTCAAAAAAATGAATCGTGATTAAAAAATTAATCATGATTTAAAAATTAATCGTGATTAATCGCAGTTTTAATCACACTGTTAAACAATAGAATACCAATCAAAATTTATTAAATATTTTGGATGTTTTTCTACATTTTCAAATATATTGGTTTATAACAATTACCAGGGCTGGCTCCAGGCACCAGGCAACCAAGCACGTGCTTGGGGCGGTACCTGGTAAGGGGCGGCCAATCTTGGGGTGGCAGGGGGCAGCGCGGCGCAGCGCTCGGCAGTGGGGGGTTCCGGCGGCACCGCGTTCGGCGGAGGGTGTTCGGCGGCGCGGCGCTTGGCGGGGAGGGGTTCAGCGGGTGGCGCTCGGTGGGGGCGGGGGGGGGTGCGGGGGGGCGGCGCTTTTTTTTGCTGCTTGGGGCGGCAAAAAAGTTAGAGCCAGCCCTGACAATTACAACACAGAATGCAAAGTGTACAGTGCTCACTTTATATTATTATTTTTATTACAAATATTTGCACTGTAAAAATGATAAAAGAAATAGTATTTTTCAATTCACCTCATACAAGAACTGTAGTGCAATCTCTTTATCGTGAAAGTGCAGCTTACAAATGTAGAATTTTTCATTACATAACTTCACTCAAAAACAAAAAAACCATGTAAAACTTTAGACCCTATAAGTCCACTCAGTCCTACTTCTTGTTCAGCCAATTGCTAAGACAAACAAGTTTGTTTACAGATATGGGAGATAATGCTGCCCACGTCTTATTTACAATGTCACCTCAAAGTTAGAACTGGCATTCGCATGGCACTTTTATAGCTGGCATTGCAAGGTATTTATGTGCCAGATATGCTAAACGTTCATATGCCCATTCATGCTTTGGCCACCATTCCAGAGGACATGCTTCCATGCTGATGACGCTTGTTAAAAAAATAATGCATTAATTAAATTTGTGACTGAACAAATTGGGGGAGAATTGTATGTCCCCTGTTCTGTTTTAGCCACATTCTGCCATATATTTCATGTTATAGCAGTCTCGGATTATGACCCAGCACAGGTTGTTCATTTTAAGAACACTTTCACTGCAGATTTGACAAATCGCAAAGAAGGTAACAATGTGAGATTTCTAAAGATAGCTACAGCACTGGACCCAAGATTTAAGAATCTAAAGTGCCTTCCAAAATCTGAGAGGGATGAGGTCTGCAGCATGCTTTCAGAAGTATTACAAGAGAAACACTCTGATGCATAAATTACAGAACCCGAACCACCAAAAAAGAAAATCAACCTTCTGCTGGTGACTCCAGACTCAGATGATGAAAATGAACATGTGTCAGTCTGAACTGCTTGGATTGTTATCAAGCAGAACCTGTCATCAGCATGGACACATGTCCTCTGGAATGGTGGTTGAGGCATGAAGTGACATATGAATCTTTAGTTCATCTGGCACGTAAATATCTTGTGACGCTGGCTACAACAGACCCATGAGAACATTGTAAGCAAGAAGCGGGAGCATTATCTCCTGCAAATGTAAACAAACTTGTCTGAGGGATTGGCTGAACAAGAAGCAACACTGAGTGGACTTGTAGGGTCTAAAGTTTTACATTGTTTTATTTTTGAATTCAAGTTTTTTTGTACATAATTCTAGTTTTGTAAGTTCAATTTTCATGATAAAGAGATTGTGCTACAGTACTTGTATTAGATGAATTTAAAAACACAGTTTCTTTTGTTTTATACAATGCACATATTTGTAATAAAAAATAAATATAAAGTGAGCACCATATCTGTATTCTGTGTTGTAATTGAAATCATCCAAGAATATTTAAATAAATGGTATTCTATTATTGTTTAACAGCGCGATTAATTGACAGCCCTTGTAAACACCCAAATATTTACATTCACGTTAACATAAAATACAACTGGCTGTTATTAGAATTTATTATAATATATACTATATAAGATTCATAAATATCATATGTACTTGTTCATAAAACAAACTTTTCAAAAAAAAAGGAGCCCAAATCCATGTTTTGGCACCTGATTTTTCAAGAATGCTGAGGCCCATCAGACAGCTGCAAAATATGTATTTAGGAGCCCACCTTTATGTTCCCGTGGCCTGGTTTTTCATAGGTGCTGGACATTCGTCATTGCCATCAACTTCAATTGAATCTACTTGCAACCAGCACCTCTGAAAATCAGGACACTATTTTAAAAACTTGGCCTTCTCTCTATTTCCAGTGTTATTTTTAAGTTTAAATAGATGGTACATAATCATAGCAATCAAAGAATATGTCAGGGTGCTAGTCCTTATAATGCATGCCATACTTTCATCCATCTCGTTCAACAATTGTGACCCAGAATAGACCACATCAGACGTGTTCTTGGCGCTTGATCCAACTGTTTTTGAAGTCAATGTTGGTCTTTTCATTGACACTAACATGAGCTTGATCAGACCCTTAGACCATGTTGATGCACCAAGCCCATCTGGGAAGCAGCTCAGAAAATGGGTCAAGAGCCATATTTTAGCATTCCAGTGGCTGCATTTGGCCTGCAGAACAAACGTTGGCTGTCACTGTCCTAAGCTTAGCAAAGGCTGTCACTGCTGGCTCCTGTGAAACTCAATATCCAAAATGTAACTAGGGAATTTTGTGGTTTACATGTAGAAGAAAAATCATTTATGCTGCCTCCAAAATAAACCCTGGCTTGTTTGTGTAAATTGCTCAGGGCTAAGAGTTGTCACACAGATCCCACAATTTTGTTATAGGGCCGTGTACAGAGTGTAGGTAGTCATGTTAGGCTGATTCCCTTGTTTCTCAATTTACTGTTCTTTTAATTATAAGCCGTGGACACAGGGAAAGAAAAAATTGAACTGTCAAGTTCACTTTGAGTTCTAAAATTAAAGAAGGAAACTAAGAATATACATAATCTGAAGATTATGAAACACAAGTGGAGCTGTATACAAATTTAGACATATAACAAAAAACATAGCAGGAAAACTACCACACATAGATGTAAAATACCCTTCAGAGTATATCTTACATAAAATCTTATGGATAAATATTGGCCCTTAACTAAACCTAGTAGTTTATCAAAGTCTTTGAGATTACTCAAATTATTCTAAAGGATTTTTCACAAATGAGGTGGAAAAATCCCAACGTACTATCTTCCTTCATCCAGGTGACAGACAAGAAAGAGGGGTTGGTATTGAAATCCAACCTTACCAAAAATCTTTTCAACCAATGTCATCCTATTTCTTCACTTTCTTTCTACTGCCCATTGTGTTAAGTGCACATCCATTTACTGATCTCTGAGGATTCATCTCCATTTGACTACATGTCCAAACCCAGGGGTCAGTTAGAATCTAAAGAAAAGATAGCTAGAACTATGATTCTCACTGGTCTTGGAAAACTCTTTGCAGGTTCTTCAGAACCCAGATGAAACCCTCTACCTGGTTTCAGGTGTTTTTAATGTTATAGTGTATTTTGAAGTTGGCAGGCTAGCTATATGCACTGTTTGATGTGAAGTGTGATCAAGTGACTTTCATCAAGTATTTGTCCATTCTTTCCAACTCTTTCTTTCTGACAAAGTTAATTAGCTGAGAATGTTAACTTTCACCGTTATTGTTGGCAATCTCTGCTTGGACAAAGCCAATAGTGTACAGTATCCAAATCCCTGTACTAACAATACAACATTTCATGGAACTTGAGGACATTATAGTGTAATAATAATACACTTTAATTTAGTGAAGTCCATGCCCAAAGGTCTCTGGGCATCAAAAAATAACTAGATCAGTATAGATGAAAAGGGCAACATGCCCAAAAAATCTGTGAATAAGCCAAAAATCCAACATCCCACACAGCAATAAACAGTGAATGGTACAGAATACTACAGCGTGTCTCCTCAGAAACACAGGCTACTTGTTCTTTAGACTGGCTTCCCATAGAATTTTGAATCAAGTTCAAGGTCTCAATCCTTATTTTCAAGGGCCTGGGCCCAGGATATTTTAAGTATCATCCAAAGCGCTTTATGCAACTTTGCTCCTTTGGCACAATGGCACTCTCAATACTAAAGGTAAAGCTCATCTGTGCAAGACACAGCTTTTTGGAAGGTCAATCTGAAACTGTGGAATGATCTCCCCCCCAGGAACTAAGGACCACCACAAACCTCACCAACTTCTACTCCAAGTGCAAGGTGCATTTCTTTGACTTTGCCTTCTCTAGCATAAATACAAAGGAACAGGTATAAATATAAAACCTACCAAAACAAGTCACTCCACTGCTTGTGTTCCTCCCTCTGCCCCATGACAGATGTTAGCCAAGTGGCTTAATGCACTACTGAAAGGCACTCAGATATTGTGCAGTATGATAAGCACAGTATAAGAACCTATATAGAATAGAAAGGACTCAGACTCAGTCTCTGTATCCCAACACCCCAGCACTCAGTGGGCAATTCAGAATCTCAGCCTAGATCTAGAACTCAGCTTACAGCTAGTGTCCTATCTGTATGACAGGTCAAAATACAGCCCAAGATCTGCACATGCCCAGAACTTGTGAATTCAAAAACAGATCAAGATCTCAGTTTTATGGTTCAGATTCATTTCTAAACATAACATGAAACACTGCTGAAAAGAAACAGAGTTAAGCCAATGCACCCTAGCATGCTGCCAATGTGTTCTGTTATGTCAAGAGAGAGAGCATTCCCTAGTGCTGGGGTTTTCATCCAATCTGGTCTAGATTAGGCTTTGAGACTGTCAGCAGGTCCCGCCTGTCATGGGGGTCTATAAAACCCATGCTGGTTCAGCAGCCAAAGGGTTAATGAAGCAATTGCCTGTCTGCTCAGCCAGAGTTGATTGGCAGCACCAAAGCAGCTGTGAGGAGAAAATGAGTACAAGGCAGGAGGGTGGGGTAGTTGCTAGAGAGACAGAGAACAGTAAGAAAGGATCCCCTTAGCAAATTCGTGAGAAGCTGCCAGACAAACCAACATTCCGAAGAGGGAGAATCTGGGAGGTTACAAATAGCTCAGGCAACAGCAAGGGACAGAGAAGGACTAGTTCTGGCTCTCCCAAACAAGGGCCCTGAGCTGAAAGCTAGGGGAATGGCAGGCCTGGGTTCCCCTACCTACCCCAGCCAGGAACTTTTAGAGAAAAAGCTCCTAAATCCAGGAGAACTAGGAATTATTAGCCCCTAGTAAAGCCACAGAACTTCCACTCCCCCATTATGCTATAGGGGACATACACTATTGAGGACTTGGCCAGGAGGGACTGGGTCTTGACAAGGACTTGACAAATGCAGTGTTCGGTGTGTGGGAAGGAGCCAGGTTGGTGTAGTTCCCTGTCCTGCCACAAGGGAACACTAATAGATAAAGACACATATATTACACAGCCCTACCAGCAGTTAGTTACTGATAAGATGACAGGTAGTAATTAGATTCTGTATGATTCTGGAGAAGGAAGGATGGTACAGCAGTGTGGGAAACAGAATTTCCATTTAATGGGCAATTCCATGATTTTGAAATTTGTTTTCATTCCAAATTTGAAAAAAAAAATCAAATTTAAAAAATAAAATGTCAGGTCAATTGAAGTGTTTTATTTCAATAACACTGAAATGTTTCATTTTGATTTTGATTTTTAATTCTTTTAATATAACATTAAATTTTGAAATGAAAAATTAACATTCTGGTATGAAAATTGCAAAATACAACATTAGGACATTAAACGCCTCACTTTTTCTTAATGAAATGTTGTCAAAATAGACACTTCCCACAGGCAGTTTTGATGTTGCAGAAATGGCATTTTCCAATAAAAAAAGATTTTATCAGAAAAATGTTAACCACCTCTCCAGGATGGTTTTGTGGCTAAGCATTAGGAGATCTGGGCTCTCTCTGCAGCGCTGATACAGACTTCCTATGTGGCCTTAGACAGGCCTTCTCTGGGCTTGGTTCGCCATTACTTTGCACAGATGTATTCATTTACAGCTGTTCAAGGCGTGTAAAAAATTGTTAGTGGATGTAAAGTGCTTACCACAGGAGTACATGCCCACAGCAAGTGCAAGCCTGTAGGGAATCAGGCTTTCATTTTCAGTTTCCCCATTCATAGAGGTGTGGCAATACATTGAACATGCTATAACAATGCAATGTGTCTTGTCTTCAGCTTTAGAAGCTAACAGTACTACTTCAATGAAAGCACATACTTGACTTTAAGCACAAGTACTTGATTTCACTGGGAATATTTACCTGCTTAAACGTAAGCACATGGGCTTGTTGCAGGATCAGGGCCATGCTGAATAGTAAGCAGTCACTGCTCTTTGAAGAACATGGGCTTTGCTGACTATTGTGTGCAAAGATCCGTGAGAAGTCATGCTGCTGCATCTCTAATAGTCGCAATCTGCAGTAAAAGTTGTTACAAAGGTAGCCCCAAATAAAGCACATTACAGTAACCTCGCCTACAGGTCGTGTAGGTCTTGAATTTGAACATAAGACTATTAGTTGAGGTTTCTTGTTTTGTAAATTATTCATATTTCAATTTTAAGGTTTTTTTCAAATGTTATTGAAATCTTCCTGCCCTGGAGCAAACTTCATAATAACATGAGTTAATATATTTGCCTTTCACCTTCCAGAGGTTTCTGTTTAAATCTGGCTCAGGTCACAAGCAAAATTAGTTCAGTGGTCTCAGATTAGATCTTAGCAGACATTTGTCCATATCACACAACCACTACTGTACATAATTTGGCAATAAAACACCATGGGGAAGCTACATTCTGGGGGAACCTAGAGCTTGAATAATGGAGGCTGCAGGGCAGGTGTGGTTTTGGCAGAGCTAGTCAATGCTATAAATTTCCCACTTGGATAAGAACTGTGATTCAGCACATTTATTTACGAAAATGAAAAAAAAAGTCGCTTAAATATTGGTTTGTCATTCATATCTTGAGAGAACAAAGCATCACTAGAAGACTTGTTACTACTTATGCCAATTTGAAGCACTGATCCTGCCATGATTTATCCCCGTTATGTATTTACTCCCATCAACTTGCTACAAGAGGACAGCTCACATGTGTAAAATTAAGCATGCATATGAGTGTTTGTAGGATCAGGGTCTTGGTGATGATCTAGTGAAAAAGACAAACTCAGACTTTTCTAAGTGTGATTATATTTAGATGTTAAAACAAATAGCCTAATAATAATTAGAGATGGTCAGATAAGGACAATAGTTATTTGTGAATAACTTATTCGGCTATTCAGCTATTGATGGTCCTGGGGATTGGTCCTGCTTTGAGCAGGGGGTTGGACTAGATGACCTCCTGAGGTCCCTTCCAACCCTGATATTCTACAAGATGGGATGGGGAAAAAAACAAAGCAATTATTTCCTGATTATTGTTTGACTAGCTATAGAGCAAGTCAAATAATGATTAGAAGTAAAAATGCAAAAAGGTGTCAGATAAATAACTCACAACCAATAATTCAACCAGCTCTGCTAATAATTCAATACCAGTTGTGGTCCATGTCCAATATTCTTTTTCTTACATGTTTTAGACTGTGGGCTAAGATGCACCCTGATGTACCAGTGAAATCCCAATGGCTTCAGTGGATTTAGCCATATATTTAAGTACATTCAAAGATCCCCATACCTGCAAAAACTCACATGCATGCTTAACTTTAAGCACCTGGATATTCCAATAGGACTTAGTATTTGCAGGATCTGTTTATTGACATGATATAACTTAACATCAGTGACATTATATCAATACGTAGTATGTCTCTGTGATTTTTTTTAAATGTAAATGTATCAGGACCTGAACAGGGGTACCAGGGTCATACTTGGATCATAACCTCTGGGCGGGGATCCTACCTTCTCTAATGTCTGCAAGTGCTATGCACCAGGGGCATAGCCACGGGTGGGCCTGGGTGGGCCATGGCCCACACACTTAGCATCCAGGCCCACCCCAAGCCCTGGCTATGCTCTGAGCCCATCGCTTGCCCCACTTCACCCTCGTGGCACTCCAGCCGGGGACCCGGGGTTGGGGTGCAGGGGATTGCCCCACTCTGGTGCTCACCCGCAAGCCCCCACGCCCGACCCTGCTCCCTGGCTGGAGCACCGGGCAGAGCGGGTTGGGGCACAGCAGTGCCCATTTTTCCAGGGCCCCCCAAATTGTCTGAGGACCCAGAGCACAGCTTTGTTGGCCCAATGGTTAATCCACCACTGGGAGGAGGGTGGGCGAGCAAGCAGGCGGTCCGGCGGTTGCAGAAGAAATCCTCAAAAAAGGTAGGCCTGCCGCCTCAGGGAGTCGGGCCTGGAGTTGGGCGTTGGGAGGGGGATGGGTGCGGGGAGCCGTGCATGCTAGAGAGCGGCATCTCCTCTCGGAGCTGCGTGCATGCCCTGGCCAGAGCGTCCATTGACCCACACAAGGCCAGCTGGAGGGGAGGGGGGGAGGCAGGCTCCCTGATCCCTCCTACCCCACCACCTTCCTGTCATTGCCAACCCACCTGAAGTCAGGGCCCACCCAAATGTCCCATCCTGGCTACACCACTGCTATACACACACCAATGGTGGTATAGGAATAACAATAATGGGCCAGACTGTGCCCTTAGGACCCATCTATAGGTGGAAACCCTCCATGTGCAGATTTCCCCTCACAATATAAAGAAGGAGACCAGCTGCTTCCAAAGCTGTATTTTCTGCCTCCCCCATAACCTACAAAGGGTGCATCCTGGGACCTGGGGATCTACAAGCTAGGAAGGGTCGGGCAGCCGGGCTACCAGACCACTGACTTCAGTGAGACCTGTTCTATTAATTTAGATGCAATATATGGGCCCAAACAGTCAGAGGTATTAACATGACCATGTCACTGTCCAACATTAAACAGTTTGACAGAGACTTCAGCCTTCTTAGTGCCAGGCAAACATACCATTAAAAATCATTTTAACCTTTCATTGAAGACATAGAAAAGGAGGGGAAACTGTTAAAGCACTTGAAATGTAAAGTATTAAATAAAGCTTTTATTTTAACCATATCACTTGTTACCTTTACCTGTAGAGAGTTTTTATAGAGAAAAACCTCTTGCCTGACAGTTGTTTATATGGTAAGATGGTAATAACTGTCCTTTTTGGGGAAAAGATAAGACTATTGAAATGGGCTCAGCAGTTGTTGCTGCTATTGTTAAAGTCCAATTCATTTACTAAAAGACAACACAAGGCAAACACATGCAAAAGAGGTCAGAAGAGAACAGCAAAGATAGAAAATGCAGCTTCTGTCTCTTGTGCTGATTTCCTCTTGCAGACTCACTGCTGGAAAAAAACACAGGCATAGCACGCTGTTTTACCAGCAACTCTGAGACCTGGCAAACTTGCGTCAGTGTCAAGCTGTTTAGGGCTTGCTTTTAGCCGCTTTTCTGGTCACAGATGTTGCAAAATATGCAGTCTTGGCTAGCTAAACGGGACTCTATTTAAACAGAAAGAAAAAGGAGAGAGAGAAGGTGGAGAGGAGAAAGATCACTCAAGGGTGTGTGTGACAAAGGCTCACATCCCAGATATGTTCAAGATTTAGCCAGAGCCAGTGGAGATGATGATGTCATCTGGGTCCCTTTCTTTGGCCCCGCCCGGTCTGATCAGGATATTTCTCCGGATAAGAACAGTGAAGGTCCAGCAGTGTCACAGTGGATCCCAGGAGACAGTGGGGATGACAGCCATTACATTGAAGCTCACTAACTCCTTCCTGTTCTCCCATCTTTCAGTTAGCCAGCATTTGTGTCTGCTTGTAGTTCCCACCAGAGCCTTTTTTAAAGAAACCGAAATGGAGTGGTGGGTGGAATAAACTATCCCCTCATTATTTTGTCCACCAAATAGGCCTCATTTCCATCACAACATTTTTGGCACATTGATTTCCAGTACCACAAATTTCTAGTTTTCCAGGAATCATCTTAACAGAGTCTTTAAGTTATATCAGTAGACTTTTTTGTTTAGACTAATTCAGTCTGTCTCCCTTGTACAAATTTTCCCATCAACATTCCATTATTGCAGGTTTGTGACATTTTATGATTTTTTTCCTTCTTTCCCACAGTTAAGATCACAACTGGGGTGGGCCTACTAGGCCCCAGTTATCATTACAGACCTAACAGTTGCTGAAAGCACTTTTCCTAAATAGGGATGGTTTCCTGAACTGAGGCGAACAGTCCTAGTGCTCATATTGAAGTCTATGGCAAAATTTCCATTGACTAAAATGAGAACAAGATCAGGCCCTTGGTATGACAAAGGGTTGGGTTGTTGTTGGTTTTTTTGATATTTTGATTTATTAAATTTTAGACAGAAAGAAACACAGACACAAGAAGTAAACCGAAACACTGAATAATTAAGGAATCAATAAACAATTCAGCAACTCTTAGGTGTTGAAATGACCTTCCAGAAATAGAAGCCAAAACTGTGTATCAAATGTAAATTTTTTAGATGGCTAATGTACCACATAAATTTGAGTAGGCTGGTGTGATAGAGTCCTCGGTGAGGTTAGGTAGCCCAGTGGTTAGCACACCTAGTACCACCTCCTTGTGGGTAGGTCGTGCAGTCTAGAGCCTCTTTTATTCATGTTGAGGTGAGGTGAGCAGTGGTAGGGGAGACCAGGCCCATCCACTTCACCAGGCTTCAACCCAGGACCCTCGGAGGGTTAACAGGTTTCAGAACCCAAAGCAATGGTAACTTTACTGTATCTCTCCAGGCGATGTCAGGAATAAATCAATGGGGCTCAGCTCATATGTCTGATAAATAATTGATACAAGCAAGAGTGCTTTCACTTAAAACTACTTTTTTATTAGCTCTTAAACACACACACACACACACACACAATTGCAGTAGGTTTACAGCATTTTAAAACATTTACATTTACCTGAGGTTAAGAAATGGTTTTGAGGAGCCCCTCCTTCCATTTGACTTCTTACAAAACCAGATCCTTGCCCAAAGAAAACTTCCTTGGACTGCTCCAAAGCAAATTTTTTCGCCTAATTTTTTTATAGCTAACTTTAAACAAAGCACACAACCTGGAGCCCACAGGCAGAGCCCTCACCCCCTCCCACACCATAGTAACCCCTAATTTTAGAAAAATTACTCATTATGTTTTATTATTAAAACATTTTTAAATTATAACAACAATAAAGCTTACATGTTAAATGTGCTCAAGACCAAGGTCGGCCATCCAAACATTCCTTCTATTCTTACAATACGCTCACTTCTTTTTCCATCTTCCCATTCTGCTAGCAGAGCTACAAACATGCAGCTGCACATTCTTGCCTCTTAGTGTCTAAGATTATCCCTATCTACATAATGTTTGGGTTTCAGCTGGCAGTAATTAAGCACACAAAATAACTGACTGCAGTACTGTCAAATTCTGAGGTACACACAGGAATATCAAATTCAGGGGCTACAGCCCCCCAAAGTGCCCTCCGAGTTACCCTCCCTGGGTCCCTTCCTACCATCTGCTACTCTTCTCCAGTTTCCAGTTCAAATAAGATGAAAAGCAAAAGAAAAGGCAATCAAACGATCAGCCCCAAACGGGCTCAGCATACAGTCATAGTCCTTCAGGGAGGGAGGCTTCACTAGCACTCTAATGGGGATCCTTCAGGGTAGCTCTATCCACCTCCCCCTTTCTGATCTGGGTTGCCCCCTTTTCAACCCTTCCTCCAGTTGGAGCAAGCTCTGCAGGGCTGGAAGGGCCAGTTCTATCCTTTAACCCCTTCCGGCTCAGTGTGGGGATTGTATACCCCATTACAGCTAGTAACTTTTGATTTAAACTATCTCAACTGTGTTGAGAGTATAACTCAAGAGATCATAAAGTCAGGCAATCATATAGCAGCTGAAGAACAAAAGAAGCATAGAAAGCAAAGGAATACACATGACAGGTGCTTATATGGGTGCATAGGGAGCACTGCATGACTCCTTCCTCCTTGCATAGCCTCTGCAAGCTCCTGTCACTGTTGTAGTTCCTGAGCTTGGGCTGGCACTGGGACAGCATCTCAAAGGGGGCAGGGAGTGATAGGAAGGCACTGGGGCCATAGTTTTGTACTATCCCAGAGAGTTAACCAGCCTGAATGGGTAAGCAGGCTGAACCAACCTAAAGCAATTCTGCTGCACAGGAGACAGGCCTGAGTTTTTGAGGGGAGGGGCAGAGGGTTTGCAATCCCTGTCCGTTCCGGACCACCGTTCCATAGGTGCTGCATGTGAAGCAGTGTGCTGGAGGCAGATAGGCACACAGCATTAGTAAGCTGGGGGAGGCTAAAAATCTCTTCCAGTGAATGTATCCTCTCTTCTCATCCCAGCTTCCTGCAGCAGAGATGTTAGATGAATTCCATAGAGCAGCTCCACAACCTCACACACTTTATCTCATATAGGCCTGGTCTACACTACGACTTTAATTCGGATTTAGCTGCGTTAATCCGAATTAACCCTTCACCCGTCCACACTACAGAGCCAGTTAATTCGAATTAAAGGGCACTTAAAATCGATTTCTGTACTCCACCTCGACGAGCGGAGTAGCGCCTAAATCGATTTTGTTAATTCGAATTAGGGTTAGTGTGGCCGCACACCACCGAATTACTGTGTTTAAGTTAATGGGGTAGTGTGGCCGCACACCACCGAATTAATGTGGTTAAAAACCGAATTAAGGTGCTTAGTGTGGCCACGCACAATCGAATTTATACAACCTGTTTCCCAAATTCGAATTATCTAAATTCGGATTAATCCTGTAGTGTAGACATACCCATAGTGTTCCCAGAATACAGCCCAGCTATTCCCGCTATTGAGAATTTGGCCATATGGGCCTGATACTGTAAGTGCCTGAGTGCCTGGGAGCATAAACTCTCAGTGCCTCACAGGAGACACCCAGCACCCTGCATGATAGGCACTAGAATATAAATGAAATGGCCCCAGATTTCTTTGTATATAGAAAGAGTGCCATTCATTCTGTGTATCAGCTCTTCAAATGAGGCAGAGTCTCATAAACAAAAATAATCTTTCTGTGATGGGGGCAATAGATGTCTCCAAGATAAAGGGTAGCACTAAGAATCTGTATTCACCTTTTATCTGCCCTCTTCATGCTGGTTGTGTTGATGAAGTGTACAAAGCAGCCTGAATTGAAAGTCAGCTTGATAATTTGTATTTTGCTTTCTTACCTATCATTATAGTTCACATTATCTTCTAAAACATTTTCCATTGCTTCTGAAACAAGTGAAGACAGCAATCTCTCTCCTTGGGAACTGATAGAGCTGTCAGTATGCCAATCTACCCACAAAATGCTGTACTCATTCAGGAGTTTTGAGGAAGAACTAAATGGATTTGATCAATTTTAAGTTTATTTTCATGTTAGTTCAAATCATTAAGAACTCGAGCAATAAATGAGTAAATGAAAAATATCACTAAAAGTGATGTTGTATGAAATTAATCATGAGAATTATAATCAGGATTTTTGAGGACATTAAATTCATTCTCAACTTTAGAAATTCTGTAGATTATCCATTTCCCCCCTAACTCAATCAAAGATTGTCTATAATATCTCCTGACCCACAATGAAATAAGTGATTCTATGACAGATCTACACTGGTGTAAATGAGAACAGTATTGGTCCAATAAGCTTGATCCTAGACTATATTGTGTACCACTAGCTATGAAGAACAACTCAACAGTGATCCCACTGATTACATTTTATTATATATGGAGAGTTCTGCTTCAAATCCAAAGGCACAATATGGCCTCCTGATAGTGCTGAGCACTCACAATTTGCACTGAATATTACTTAAAATCAGGCCAAATATTAGTATAAGCCATAAGTCAAGGAACCAAAAAAAATCAATATTGGTTGAAAGTGCTCTGTTCATGATAGAGAGCTCAAAACCATGCTGGACAGAGCCCATATAAAACTAGAATTAACTTACATAAGGGCTGGGCTCATTGTTTTTTTGTACCCAAATATCTAGAAAATCTTACACTTATCCCCACCAAAAGAAAAAAAAAGAACTGAACTGCATCAACATACCAAAATACATTTATATATTAATGATATCAGTTGAGTCATGCGTCAGATACAATAATTGGAGATACATGCCTGTGAAAAGAAATCAACAGTTATTTCCAACTACTTTTCATGGAACAAAAAAATATCCACTGTAGTGCAGATGGATTAGATGTATACTAAGGCAGCCAGTTTATAAACAATCTGCTTTGCTGGCAGTATAAATAAGTGTACGACAATTTAAAAAAAATCTAGGCTGCAGTGGAAGATGAGCTTCTAATTTACCAGCTTTTGGAAAGAACAATGTAAAACAGCAGAGTGCCACTGACTGTTTGCTCTCTGAAATTTCCACCCTCATCCCAGCCTTAAATTTCCATCCTCTATGCACATAATGAGTATGACTGGAGCAATTGCATTTGACAGCAAATTTTCTCTGACATTGGAAAATGTGAAAGGGGTTATATTCTCCAGTCTGACCCTAGAAATCTTTGATTTGGGGCTTTTGACCTAGACTTTTTGATATCAAGGAGTGATGCATTAGGTATGCTGATGACTATGAAAATAATGATGTAGGTTAGTACTGCCATTAAGTAAGATACTGGTGTTAAATAGGGCTGTGATGACATTCTCCCTACTGATGTGCACCAACCCCTTGAAACAAATATCCATAGATGTTGTTGGAGCATTCACAATTGATCTACAGTTCTCCCCTTGAGTGCCAAGGCACATGTTTCTACTGAAGTAACATTAGTATGCCCCTGTGAATAGACTGCAGTTCACAACATTCCAGAGGGGTGATTGAACCGAGGAAAGTTCAGGCTCTGGTCTAGGTTTTGTCACTATCACAAAGGGTAGCAAAAATCCAAAACTGCTCCTCTCCTGCCGATCCCTTCTTCCACCTGTGTCCCCAATTACTGATTGACACACTCCTTTCCCAAATGGCCAGCCCTCCATCTTTCTCGCCTTCTTTTTGACTAATCTCAAAAAAAAGCAATCAGGTTCAGCCCTATTCTGTCTGTTTCAAGGTCAGCCATCTGGAGCTCAGTTCTTCACTGGTCTCCTCTCCCTGACTGGTTTGGATAGCATGCTGATCCTGAATTTCCAATGTTCAGGTTCATTATGGCACACTGGACTGTGGCAGTCCTCAGATTTCTGTTTGAATGACTCATCCAGCACCACCATTCCTTTCACTTTAATGTTTTAAACACAAAAAGTATGATTTGGGAAACATCCAGGCATTGAGTATATTAACTGACAGGGTTAAATGATTAGCCCTATCACATATCAAGAAAAAGATGATGATAATGAGGACAATTAATTACCCAAACTACATTTTAATTTTCTTTAATATGTTCTATTACTGAAGATTGCCTCAACCCACAGTATTCAAGAACAGGCTTTAAGAAATCTCTAACATCTAATGGTTGATTTGTTTAACATTTTTTAATAACATTAACAGGGTTGACTCCCACCTCCGATCTCCCCAGGATGCCTGCCTCTCTCGCCCACTTACATTTTGAAACAAGAATGTTCATCCTTTCTCCTATGCTGCCCCGCACACTTGGGAGTTATTCCCCATAAACAGCTGCAAAGCTCATCAATAGCCTCCTTAAAAACCATCCTCAAAACTCTCCTTTGCTGTGAGGCATATAAAACAGGCCGCTGGCATCCTGAGACCACAGCTTATCATGTTGACCAATATCGTCTCACTGTGTCCTTGTACTCCCTTGTACCAATATTGTCTCACTATGTCCTTGTGATTGGTCTGTCTGTATCCATCTGTTGTCTCTTGTCTTATATTTAGAAGGTAAGCTCTTTGGGCCAGGGTCTGTCTTTTTGTTTTGTTTGTGCAGCATCTAGCACAATGAGATCCAGTCCTGGGACTCTTAGGTGCTGCGATAATACAAATAAAAATATACTTTTTGATAGCACCATTCATCCTTAAGGATCCCAAAGTGGACAGATAGGGTGGCACAGGCAGGCAGCCAGACAACCTGCGCACAGTACACTACACAACAGTGGAGGAAAATGTTTCTCAGAGCCATCAGGATAAATCCCTGCTGCTGTGAAAAATGTCATGGGATGTCTCTTTAGTATCCAGCAGACAGGACCTTGGTTTTCAGATAAGCTTTATATGGCACACTACATAACTGGGCACTTCACTTACTAGCTATCTTGGAAGGATGAATGACTGAGCTGACTATGCTTGGCACTCAAACCTGTGGTCTCAAGGAGTCCAGGTATTCCAGATCCAGACCCTACTCCTACTCTTTAGAAGATCACTGGATGACTGAAACTTGCAGCAGAAACAGGAACAACAAATGGTAGTATTTTCATTTGACTCATTATTCATGCTAAACTTGATGAATTTGGGGGGATTCAAAAACATTTTCAGAAAGGAACTAAAGGCCAAATAAACTCAAAATCAATGAAACATATGATTCCCCAAATAACAGTGAAACAAACTTACCATGGCTCTACGTGAATTACGTTTTGTACTATTCAACTAGCTCTAATTAAAATCAACCATACAACTTGTTTTTGGCAAGCAATAAAAGGTTTAACAAAATATTATGCCACATGTATACAAAGCACATTCGTAGAAACCCTAGTGAGAATAGGGAGGGCATGGTTGAATAGGGGTGAGGTTTACTGATCCATTTCATGAGACTGAAGAATAAAGAAGAGGCAAAAAGTAAATGTACCCAATTTCCATTATCCCATACTCATTTAACAAACCTAGCACTTCACATTCACATCATCTGCTGCTGCACTGAAAGTGGCTCAGAATGCAGCTGTGGGGAGGCATGTTTTGATCAATTCTGCTGCTTTCCCTTTCAAAGTGAATGAGATAATGCAACTGTGGAACAGCACCTTTTAATCACATCAGCAGGATCCCATTGAAAAGTATTACAATGCAGCTGTAAGTCAGCATTTCCCTAAAACAGGTACTCCTCTGTCCTCTTCTTCCTCCTTTGTAAAGGTGAAAACAGTTCCCATCCTTATATCACAACCAAGGCTCCACAAAACTGTGCTCAGTATTATCTCCAGTAGTTTATCACTTTTGCTCCCAGTGAAGAGTAGATTTGGGTGGCCAACAAAAATATATGTTACTAGCAGAGGCCAAATTAGATTAGAAGAGCTAAAGTTTAAATTCTGCCTCACTTGCTTTCAAAGTGAATATTATCCTTACAACTGGAGTTACACAAAGGAAACATGGGAAAAGGTACAGAATTACATGATATGTGCAGGGCAGACGTCAGAAGAAAATATTTGCCAAAACAAGTCAAAATATACAGGTAAGGTGCTGTTCAGGGTTCAAGCCCCGTTCTGTTGATAGTTAGCAAATACAGTAGTTGTGGCTCTATTTTCTCCTTTTGTGGAACAGATTAGTTAGCCATAGCTGGTGTGGTTGTGGACAATGTAATGATCACTGTAGTGTACAGGTTCTGGAACTGTGCCTAGGGAGGAGAAAGTAGGAAGTGCAGAGACCATAGAAAGAGTCCAGAGATGATTACTAGGCTGAACAAAATGATGTGTGCTACTAGCAAGTGTGAGGGCTGCTAGAACATCAAAGACTTCAAGAAGAATGACAGCCCCTAATAATGTGGCTTTCCTATGTATGCATCTACAACCCATTAGTCATAATGTGGTATCAGTTTATAGGGGATGTGAGTCTGTTATAGTCTCAGCCACAGGGTCTTGCTATAAAGCAGGGCTCAGCATCCTCTGGCACGAGGCTCGCCAGGGTAAGCACCCTGGCGGGCCGGGCCAGTTTGTTTACCTGCCGCATCGGCAGGTTCGGCCGATCGCGGCTCCCACTGGCTGTGGTTCACCGTCACAGGCCAATAGGGGCTGCGGGAAGCAGCACAGGCCGAGAGATGTGCTGCCTTCATTCGCCTGGGACAGTGAACCGCAGCCAGTGGGAGCCGCGATCGGCCGAACCTGCCGACACGGCAGGTAAACAAACTGGCCCGGCCCGCCAGGGTGCTTACCCTGGCGAGCCACGTGCCAGAGGTTGCCAACCCCTGCTATAAAGTTTTGTGCTTTTTCTACCTAAAAGGTCACTGGTTCAAATCCTGGATGAGCTCCTATTTATATGATGGCCATAATCTTAGTCAACACCGGGCAATGAATCAGAATTGATAGCATGTGTTTCTACATCTTAAGCTAGAGAGGCAGGATCTATAGTTGGGGACTGAAGCAGACATCACATCTGCCATGGAGCAGGCACAAAGGAAGCTTCTTGACACACACATGTCATGCCTTACTAAGGAGAAACTAACTCAGAAAATAAGTTGTTTTTTTTCCCCTTCAAGTTAACTAACTAAAAAGCAGCAGAGGGTCCTGTGGCACCTATAAGACTAACAGAAGTATTGGGAGCATAAGCTTTCCTGGGTAAGAACCTCACTTCTTACCTGAAAGCTTATGCTCCCAATACTTCTGTTAGTCTTATAGGTGCCACAGGACCCTCTGTTGCTTTTTACAGATTCAGACTAACACGGCTACCCCTCTGAAAGTTAACTAACTGTTTGCCATAGTCTTATTTTGGGGCATCACTGAAATTCTCACCCATTTGTGTCTCTGCCATGGAGTAATCTATCACAAAGGGTATGGAGGGCTAAGGGTGGTTTTGTGAAAGGGTTCGGTGGGTGTTATATGTTTTAAAATTCCTCACTGAAGCCTAGGGAAAAACAGGAAACTAGAACCTAACTGCAGGCCATACACAGCAGGGTTAGGTTCCCCTTTCCTCCTTCTCATTGCCCTTAACTTGAAAGAACAGAGGTTTTGGGACCTTTTCCTTAGGGAAATGTGTTGGAGATGTTTTCTTTGGTGCTCAGAGAGGCTGAGGCTGTGTTGTAGTGCAGTTCCATAGTGGCCATAATGGGTCAGACCAGGGGTCCATCTAGCCTGGTATCCTGCCTTCCAACAGTGTCCAGTGGCAGATGCTTCAGAGGTAATGGACACAACAGGGAAATTATTGAGTGATCTATCCCGTCTTCCAGTCCCAGCTTCTGGCAGTCAGAGGTTTAGGGACACCCAGAGCATGCGGTGGCATCCCTGACCATTTTGGCTAATACCCATTGATGGACTTATTCTCCATGAACTTACCTCGTTCTATTTGGAACCCAGTTATACTTTTAGCCTTCACATCCCCTGGCAATGAATTCCACATGTTGAGTGTGCATTGTGTGAAAAAGTAATACCTATTTATTACAAAAACAACAATTGTGCTACCTATTAATTTCATTGGGTGACCCCTGGTACTTGTGTTATATGTAGGGCCCTACCAAATTCATGGTCCATTTTGGTCATTTCACAGTCATCGGATTTTTAAAATAGTCAATTTCACACTATCCGAATTACATCTAAATTTTCAGTGATGTAACTGTGGGGATCCCAATCCCAAAGGGGGTCAATGAGGATCACGGATTGCCACCCTTACTTCTGCACTGCTGCTGATGGGGGCGCTGCCTTCAGAGCTGGGTGGCTGGAGAGCAGTGGCTGCTGCCCGGGCGCCCAGCTCTAAAGCCAGAGCTGCCGCCAGTAGCAACACAGAAATGAAGGTCACAGGGTATGGGCAGTCATCACTTTGGAGGGGGGGGGCAGGGCCGGCCTTATGGGTGGGCAACCACCCAGGGCCCCATGTTCCAGGAGGTGCTGTGCTCCCTCCCACGGCAAGTCCAAAGCCCCTTTAACTTCCAAGTCCTGAATTTGGACCTGGGGAGGGGCAGGACTTCTTCCCCTGCATGGGCTGCTCCTGGGGCCAGGTCAGACCCACCTCCAGGAACCTCCCCCATCTGCAGGAAGTTCCATGGCTGTGCTGCCTTCAGAGCCCAGACCTCTGTGCCACTCTCACTTCTGTGCTGCCTTCATAGTCATCCTGTGATCAACCATTATCCCCAGGGCTTTGTCCTCCTCTGTCACTTCCAATGGATAGATCTCTAGCTTTGGGGAGGGATAGTTCAGTGGTTTGAGCATTGGCCTGCTAAACCCAGAGTTGTGAGTTCAATCCTTGAGAGGACTACTTAGTGATCTGGAGCAAAAATCAGTACTTGGTCCTGCTAGTGAAGGCAGGGGGCTGGACTTGATGACCTTTCAAGGTCCCTTCTAGGAAATAGGATATCTCTATAATTTTTTTTTTATAGATATATAGCAACATTCCTTGGTGTTAGTTCCTAAGTGCATGACCTTGCACTTTACACTGTTAAATTTCAACTCTTCTCATATGGAAGATGTTCTACACCCCTAATCATTTTATTGTCCTTTTCTGTACTTTTTCCAATTTTAATATATCTTGTCTGAGATGGGGTGACCAGAACTGCATGCAGTATTAAGGTGTGGGCGCATCATGGATTTATATAGTGGCATTATGATTTTTTCTGTTTTATTATATATCCCTCTGCTAATGATGCCTAACATTCTGTTCACTTTTTTGACTGCCACTGCACACGGAGCAGATGTTTTCAGAGAACTATCCACAACGACTCCAAGAGCTCTTTCTTGAGTAGTAACAGCTATTTATACCCCCATTGTTTTGTATGTACAGTTAGAATTATGTTTTCCAGTGTGCATTACTTTGCATTTATCAACATTGTATTTCATCTGCCATTTTGTTGTCCAGGCACCCAGTTTTGTGAGATCCTTTTGTAACTTTTAGCAGTCTGCTTTGGACTTAACTATCTTGAGTAATTTTGTATTGTCTGCAAACTTTGCCACTTCACTATTTACCCCTTCATTCATTTATGAATATGTTGAACAACACTGGTTCCAAGACAGATCCTTGGGGGACCCCACTTTACCTGTCTCCACTGTGAAAACTGACCATTTATTCCTACCCTTTATTTTCTATCTTTTAATCAGTTTTTGATCCATGAGAGGACCTTTCCTCTCATCCCATGACTGCCTACTTTGCATAAGAGGCTTTGGTCAGGGACCTTGTCAAAGGCTTTCTGAAAGTCCCAGTACTCTTATATCCACTGGATCACCCTTGTCCATATACTTGTTGACATCCTTGAGGAATTCTAATAGATGAGTGAGGCATGATTTCTCTTAGAAAAGCCATATTGGCTCTTCCCCTACATTTGTGTTCATCTATATGTCTGATAATTCTGTTCTTTACTATAGTTTCAGCCAAATTGCCTGCTACTGAAGTTAGGCTGACTGACCTGTAATTGCCAGGATTGGCTCTGGAGCCTTTTTAAAAAAATGGCATTATATTAGCTATCCTCCAGTCATCTGGTACAGAGGCTGATTATAGTGATAGGTTACATACCTCAGTTAGTAGTTCTGCAATTTCATATTTGAGTTTTTTTCAGAACTCTTGGGTGAATACCATCTAGTCCTGGTGACTTATTACCATTTAATTTATTAATTTGTTCCAAACCCTGCTCTATTGACACCTGCATCTGGGACACTTCCTCAGATTTGTCACCTAAAATTTTGTCTATGAGTCAGCCCTTACCTATTAGTACAACATTGACATTATCTTGTTAAATCATCTAAGACTCAGCTCCTCAAATGTATTTAGGCATCTAATTCCCATTGATTTCAATGGAAATTAGGTGCTTAAATACCATTGTGGACCCAGGCCTGAGTGACCACAGCTCTCACAGAAGTCAATGAAGTTGCAAGTACCCATTACCTCCCGGGCTCAGGGTCTTGGTTTAAAAGAGAAAACAAGGTGGGAAATTAACATTGTGCCGGACTGGTGCTCCATACACAACCCATTCCTGATAAGCCATAATACAAGTGTCTCAGATCAGTAGGTGATGTTAGCTTTGGCCTAGGCTCAAAGGCAGAAGTTGAGTGGAGTATGAGCCTTATGTTTTCGCAGGCCTTCGTCAACTGGATTTTAATCTTAACATTGAAAAAAGGTTTGGTTTTCTTTGACACATAGAAATAATGGATTTTTTTTCCAAACTTTTTTTTTTTTTTAATTATGGATCTAAGCTGCTGTGACTGCACTGGGTGCTGTGGAAAAGGGGATGGGTCATCAAGGAGCAAACTGTAACTTTCTAACTCTCAGACAGGTTCCATGCCTGTCTGCCTCCATAGCAGTCTAGAACAGTCTCAAGACTACATCCACTGCGGGACTCAGCACAGCTGTAGGGACCTGGGCCAGTGGATGCCAATGCAGGATTATTATTTACATTACGGTAGTGCCCAGAGGCCTCCGTTGAAATTAGACTCCATTGTGGTAAACACTGTACAAATGCACAGTGATAGTGATGGTTGCCAGGTGTCCAGTTTACAACCAAACACCCGCTCAAAAAGGGACCCTCCCCAACCCAGTGAAAATGAGTGAGTGAGTGAGGGTGGGAGAGAGCAAGCGACAGAGGGAGGGGGCATGGAGTGATTGGGCCAGGGCCTCAGAGAAGGGGCACGGCAAGGGTGTTCGGTTTTGTTCGGTCAGAAAGTTGGCAATATATGTGAGACAGTCAAAGGGTGGGAAGGTAAACAAAAACCACAGAGAGGTCAAGTGACTTGCCCAAGTTCACACAGCAGGTCACTGGCAGAGCTGGGAATAGAATCACGTCTCCCAATTTCTAGTCCAGTATACTACCCACTAGATCATACTGCCTCTAAGGATCAGGGTCTTAGGATCTGATCCAAAGCAAATTGAAATCCATGAAAAGATTCTCATTGATTTCAATGGGCTCTGGATCAGGTTCTTTGTGAGTTCCATTTCTTACACATCGCATTTCACAGAAGAGTATGTTTCACTGTGTAATTAGAAAAATCCTTTATTGTGCTTGTGGAACATTGCACAGTTAGTACCAGAGATTAGAACTGGGGCCTAACAATGTACCCCATTGTTTCCATTTGTCTTTTTCCTTTAAGTTCATTTTTAAAAAAATCCTCACTTTACAGTTTGGCTGTTCAAATTCAGTTATGTCACATTTCTTTGGCCTACTTCACATGTATTGTTGTTGTTTGGTCATATTGTTTCATTTCAGCTGCTAGTTTCTTTTTGGCTTCATTCACATCATTTTCATATCATTTTGTCTTTGATTTAGTCCAGTAGTTCCATCTTGACTTCATTCACATAATTCCACTAAGGCATCACTTTCACCTTTCAGAGTGAATATATCCAGTAAACACACACACACACACACACACACACGCACTTTTAATAACATAATTTATGTAGTTCCTTGGTTTTACACTTTTAATATGGCAAAAACAGAATTTTCAAACACATATTTAATAGTCACTTCAAGACTGACCCAATATTTCCAAGTTATCTGTTATTCTTCAATAGCTTGTTTGCATGCTGAGATCCTTTCCAGCTCAGTTTGTGCAGGACAACACTACCCCACCTTTTCCCCCCAAAAAAACAAAAATCCAAGTTGGCAAAGAAACAATAAAATTTAATTCCCAGGTGAGAGTCTAAAACACAGACTAACATGTCTATTAGTCACACTGCAACAAATCTTCTGTTCACCGAAGTACAGTAAGCAAGCTTTTCAGACACTCACTATTACCTTATATAGTTCTGTAGGATTCCCAGGAAGCAGAAGGAAGTCAATTTCCTAACCAAAATCCCTTTTCCCCCGTATGTTTTATGCATGATTTATTTTCTTAAAGGAAAAAAAAGCCGGCAAACAGGTAATTGTTACAGTATTCTTAAATCCCTGTTTTTTTTTTTTTTTAATAACGGAAAGAACAATGCAGACATCAATCTAGCACAGGGATTGGCAACCTTTGGCACGCGGCTCACCAGGGTAAGCACCCCGGCGGGCCGGGCCAGTTTGTTTACCTGCCGCGTCCGCAGGTTCGGCCAATCGCGGCTCCCACTGGCCGCGGTTCGCCATCCCAGGCCAATGGGGGCTGCAGGAAGTGACGCGGGCCGAGGGATGTGCTGGCCACCGCTTCCTGCCACATTAACATATCTAATAAAAAATATCATGAGATTGGTCCCAGCACCTTACCACATAAGGAAAATTACCCAGTGCTCCACAATAGGCCAAAACTCCAGTTAGTGATAGCAATGTTACGTGACAGATAACCAGTAAATCAAAATAAAATACTATTTAATAGATAAGGCCCAAAAATGCAGCACTGATGAGGGTAGTGTTTGTTTTTTTCTTTAAGTGAATTCAGTGCTTTAAAAGGTGACAAATTGACTGTCCCAGCAAGTGAAGTCCTCTGTTTATCCACTGAAGAGGCACAGCATGAATAGCAATGCATATTTCTCTGCACCTGCCTCCAATGTACTTCTACTCTGTCCTGGAGGGTGTCAGGGATCAGGGCCTGCAGTAGATTTGGTCTCCTAGCAACTCAACAAGAATAGCTAGCTGCAGCAAGCTACCTGAATGACTGCACCACCTGATTGGTCATGAAGGGCAGCTGACTGGCTTTTAAGCTCATCAGCAGCAACAGCAGTAGCTTTCTGGTTGTTCAATGTGTATCTTGGCTGCCCCTGGGGTACTGATCCTTGGCTTCACCCCAGCTCATGACTCTGGTTGACTCTCTGGCTCTGGCTCCTATCTCTCCGGAACTGACCCTTGACTTGTTCTGGGCTCTGCCCACCCTGGATGTTGCTCTAACTGGTAGGCTGAACTCTTGCTTTAACTACTAGGCAAGACTGCCTATGGCTTGGCATCTAACAGTGGGATCATTATTAGAATTGAGAGAGTAGTTCAACATTTGGGTCTATCCAAACATAAATACTTTGTTGAGATTCCAAGAACTATGTCAACTAATGACAGCTGTAATGCAGATACCTGTCATACATCAATAAATAGATATTAATTAGCTCATTTCACACAGGCCAACAAAGCTAGCAAAATAGTTCTAGTTCTTTTCACTATTGGCCTAGGCCTAATCTGAAGCAGTAATCTAGCAAAAAATAAATTCTTTATCCCACTATTAATTCTCAGACTCATTAGGCACCCAGTCAGGTTGCTTGTACTGAAGATTAAACCTAGCGCCCCCCCCCCCCCAAATACCCCAACAACAACAACCACACTTCCTCAGTGAAATAAACAGGCAAAGCATCAAACCTGGGAATAATGGTCAACCATGGGAGTAGATTTTCAGGTGAATCACTGAGAAATGTTTCTTACCCCTCTGCTTTGCTGTCCCAAATATCCTTCTATATGCTCAAGTTTTAGTGGGTGGTGACTAGAGAGTGGATAGGGAGATATCTGGTCAAGTGTGTACACTAACATCGCTCTTGTTTGTTTGTTTTATGGACCAACTTTTGTTGGTGAAAGAGACAATCTTTTGAGCTCCACAGAGCTCTTCTTCAGGTCTGTCTCTCTCGCCAAAGGAAGTAGAATGAGTTCTGATGCCTTCGGGCAGTTGAGCATTCTGAATGCGGTATCAGGATCTGATGTAGTCAGAGATCCACTTGGAAAGGCGTTTGCTTAGAGATAGCCACACCCTTCAATCTCTCGGTAGTGGAGACAAATAGTTGCGAGGACTTACAAAATGATTTAGTCCTGTCTAAATAGAAGGCAATTGCTCGTCTGATGTCGAGGGTATGCAGAGTTGCCTCATGTGGACTCTCATGAGGTTTGGGATAGAATGTAGGTAAGCAGGGCCGGCTCTGGCTTTTTTGCCACCCCAAGAAAAAAAAAAAAACCTGCGGGGCAGTCGGAGCGGTGAAGCAAAAAAAAACATACAAAAAAACCATGCAGGGCGGCCGGAGCCAGGGTGCAGGGGGACTCCCTGCACTTCAGACATGCCCCTGGCAGCGAAGTGTGCGCCCCAGCTAGCCGGGAGGAGGGAGAGGGAGCAGGAGGGGGAGAGAGAGAAGGGGGGCGGCCAGGGCTTCCTTCAGTGGGGCGCTCGCCACGCGGCCCCTCCTGCCGTGCCGCCTGCCAGGAGGGCTCCGCGCCGCTCCGGTCGGCGGGCAGGTAAAGACGCGGGCTGCCCTGCCGGGCTTGCTGCAGACCTGGCACTGGCTGGGGCAGACGGAGCGTGCAGCCTGCTCCCCCTCCTCTGCGCCGCCGCCCCCTACAGGGCGACCGGAGTGGTGAAGCAAAAAAAAAAAAAAAGGATTGGAGGGAATGCCGCCCCTTAGAATCTGCTGCCCCAAGCACGAGCTTGCTCGGCTGGTGCCTGGAGCCGGCCCTGTAGGTAAGTATATTGGTTGGTTAAGGTGGAAGGTGGACACCACCTTAGGGAGAAATGTAGGGTGTGGTCGCAGGGTAACTTTGTCTTTAGAAAAGGTTGTGTAGGGAGGCTAGGCCATCAGATCGCTTATTTCCCCTACTCTCCTTGCTGATGTTATAGCAACCAAGAAAGCTACCTTTATGGACATGTGAAGAAGAGATGAGGTAGCTAAGGGCTTGAATGGAGGTTTCACAAGACCGCGAAGAACGAGGTTGAGATTCCATGCAGCTGCCGATGGATAAATCTCAGGGTAGAGATTTTGTAGACCCATGAGAAAGCATTTTATGGTGGGGCGGGCAAAGAGTGAATAGCCGTCTAACAAATCATGGAAGGTGGTGAGGGCCGCGAGGTGTACTCTGATGGAGCTGAGCAAGAGTCCGTCCTGTTTTATTTTCAGGAGGTACTCTAGGATGTTAGGGAGGGTCACAGTATGGGGTGTTAAGTGTTTATTTGAGCACCACAGGGAGAAGCGCTTCCACTTCTGTAAGTAAGTTTTACGAGTGGAGTCTTTTCTACTATGCAGGAGTACGTATCGGACTTGCTCAGAACAGGCTAGTTTGTGGGTCTGGAACCATGAGGGAACCACGCTGTCAGGTGGAGTTTCTCGAGCTGAGGGTGAAGAATCCGTCCGTTGTCCTGAGAAAGCAGATCTGGTCTGTTGGGGTGAGTCCGTGGAGGACGGGCAGACATGTGGAGCAGGTAAGTATACCATTTCTGTCTCAGCCAAGCCGGGGCAATAAGTAAGACCTGGGCCTTGTCATCTCTGATCTTGTGCAAGACCCTGTGTATCAGAGGGATCGGTGGAAAGGCGTACATATGAGAGTTGTTCCACGGGATGAGGAACACATCTCCTAGGGATGCAGTCCCGAATCCTGCTCTGGAGCAAAATAGGTGGCATTTGCGATTCTGGGTTGTGGCAAAGAGGTCTGTTGATGGGGTGCCCCAGTGGTAGAAGAGCTGTTGTAGTATCGCGGGGTGCAATTCCCATTCGTATTCTGTGGAGAAGTGTCTGCAGAGTGCGTCGGCGGTAGTGTTGTGACAGCCGGGTAGGTACGAAGCAATAATTTGTATGTGGTGTTGTATGCACCAATTCCACAACCAGATGGCCTCCATGCATGGGGAGTGTGATCGTGCTCCCCCGTCTGTTGATGTAAAACATACATGCTATATTGTCCGTTAGGACCTGGATAGATTTGTTCTTTATGAGGGGAAGAAAGTGAAGGCAGGCTTGTCTCACTGCTCTGAGCTCTAGAAGATTTATGTGTAGACGCATCTCTGGCATGGACCAATGGCTCTGTGCCGTATGTCCCCCCAGATGTGCTCCCCAACCAATCAGGGAAGCGTCCATGGTGAGCATGAGCGTGGGGGATTGTTGTTGGAAGGGAACGCCCGTGCAGAGGTTCTCTGGTCTTGTCCACCATTGTAGGGAAGCTAGTATGTTCGCTGGCGGAGTTAGCAGCATGCAGAGGCTGTGCCTGCTGGGTTTGTAGCTGGAGTTGAGCCAGCCCTGAAGACATCTCATGTACAGCATGGTGTACTTGACAATGACGGTGGTGGCTGCCATGTGGCCAAGGAGCTGTAGGCAAATTTTTGCCTGTATCGTGTGACGAACAGAGAGCGTGCGTATGAGATGTCTGATAGCAAGGAATCTGTTGTGTGGGAGTGAGGCTTTGGTTCGAATTGAGTCCAGGTGAGCTCCAATGAATTCGATCTCCTGTCTATGTGTCAGGGTGGATTTTTGGACGTTTATTTGCAGGCCTACACTGTGGAAAAGGGAGATGGCGAAATGGGTAGCTTGTAGCATCTCGTTGTATGAGTTGCCTTTGATGAGGCAACCATCTAGGTAGGGGAAAAGTATGATCTCGTGTTTGCGGAGGTGGGCCACAACTATGGCTAGGGTCTTGGAGAATACTCTCGGTGCTGTGGAAAGTCCAAAAGGGAGTACCCTGTATTGGAAATGGTCATGTCTGATTGTGAATCGTAGGAAGCATCTGTGGGCTGGATAAATGGATATATGAAAATAGGCGTCCTGTATGTCGAGGGCTGTGAACCAGTCCCCTTGTTCCAGCACAGGTATTATTGTGCCCAGTGTGACCATCTTGAATTTCTGTACCCTTACGAATTTGTTCAGTTGACGTAGGTCTAGTATAGGCCTCCATCCCCCGGTTTTTTTCTGGTTCAGAAAGTAGTGGGAGTAGAACCCTTTTCCTCAATGTTGTGTCAGCACAAGTTCCACTGCACCTAGCTGTAGAAGATGAGCCACTTCTACGCGAAGTAGGTGCTCGTGAGAGGGGTCCCTGAAGAGGGACGGGGAAGGGGGAAGGGTAGGAGGGTAGGATATAAAAGGAATGGAATAACCGAACTGAACTATTTCCAGGACCCAACGGTCCTGTGTAATCTGCTGCCAGGCATGGTGGAAAACCTGGAGGCAGTGGACAAATGAGCAAGTGAGCGGTGAAGTCAAGGGGTGGTCATGCAGACCCTCGACCAATGCTTCAAAATTGTTGTTTATTTCCCAATGTGTGGGAGGTAGCTGTTTGCGCTTGGTTTTGTCTGCACCTAGTAGGTCTAGAGCAGTTCCTGGGCATATCATATCATCTGGGCTGAGGCTGGTGATACTGTTGTGTGTGTGGCCTCTGATAAGGTTGATACCTTTGTCTCCTGGGAAGGGATGGGTAGATGCCCAGGGTGCACAGGGTCACTCTACAGTCTTTCATGGTGTGAAGGACTTCGTTGGTTTTCTTGGAAAAGAGTTTATCTTTATCAAAGGGGAGTTCCTCCACTTTGGTCTGCAGGTCTTTGGGAATACCAGATTCAGAAAGCCAGAAGATCTGTGCGTAACCACAGCAGTTGCCGTAGTGTGGGCTGCTGTGTCCACCATGTCTAGAGATGCTTGTAGGGCCATTCTGGAGACCAATTGGCTCTTGACGAGGACTGACTTAAGTCTGCTCTCCTGTCCTCTGGGATATGGGAGGTAAAATCAAAGAGTTTATTGTAGTTATTGAAGTCGTAGCTTGCAAGTAGGGCAGACTAGTTTGCAATTCTAAATTGCAGAGTGGAGGAGGTATAAACCTTGCGGCCCAAGAGGTCAAGGCGTTTGAGGTCTTTGTCTTGTGGGGTGGGCCGGTAGTGCGGCTGTTTCATCCTGTGTGTCACTGCATCCACTACAAGAGAATTTGGCTGTGGATGAGAGAATAAGAAGTCTACGTCCTTAGCAGGAACATAATATTTACGTTCAGCCTTTTAGCAAGTTGGTAAGATAGAGGCTGGGGTCTTCCAGGGAGTGTCAGCTGGTTCTAGGAAGCACGATCTTTGAGGGTGCAGAGGCTTGGAGGATTTTGAGGAGTCTGTGTTGTGTCTCCTGGACCTCCTCTAAATGTCTTGGCTGAATGCCACGCTCTTGAAAAGTTCCTGGAATTGTTTAAAATCATTCACATTCTGTGGAGGCAGAGGCATGAGGGCTC
Source organism: Terrapene triunguis (assembly GCF_002925995.2). NCBI lineage: Eukaryota > Metazoa > Chordata > Testudines > Emydidae > Terrapene > Terrapene triunguis. The sequence goes on from NW_020664368.1 coordinate 7,902,084, forward strand.
CGTCTGGAGCTGATGGAGAGTTAGGAGTCAGTGAATCAGGGTATGGTCCATAGCCCACCTCTTTAGAGGGGGGTTCAGGCACTCTAGAAGTAGATGGAGCTGGAGATAGAGGCGCAGAAGGAGCGTGTGGTCTGGTGGAAGAAGTATGAGGGCAAGTGGCAGTAGGAGCTGGCCAAGGGTACCACTGAGGCCAAGGCATCGGATAAGAAAAGTTAGGTGCCGCCCACGGCGGGACGAAGTAGGGAAACTGAGGCTGGTGGTTGTGAGTCATGATCTGAGGTGCAAAAGGTTCCGTTTGAGGAGGAGAGGCAGGTGGGGAGAACTCTGCCTGCTGCTGCATATCAAGCTCACTGTCAGTAAAGGTAGCCAGGTCAGGTGGGGAGAGTGGCTGGTCAAAGAGTGAGCACAGTGTGTCCAGAAGTGGAGAGTTAGGCTCAGGTGCCACTGAGAGGTCGTCCTGACTGAGGAACTTTTGTTGCTGCTCCCTGGGCTGTGATTCTGCTGCACAATCTGTGCTCAGAGGCATGCACAGACTTTTGTTTGACTTTTCCCAGTGCCGCGGGTCGCTTGTAGGCTCCCTGCGGAGGTCCACTCCTGCTATCTGAATGGCAGGCAGGCTCGGTGCCAACGTTCTTTTCGGCACTGGGTGTTGGCACCTTGTCTATTTTCGGTGCTAAGGGGACCCGTGCCAAGGAGACCTTCCCGGAACGGGAGGTCGGGTCGGGTCCCTGCCTCTGTGCTCTGCGGGAACCGTGGGTGAGGTGCTGGGATGGTCGGAGGCGCCTGCCTTTGGTGCTGTCAGCTCTGAGGGTAAGGATCTTGCAGGAGACCCTTTACCATTGTGAAAGTCTCTGCACTGAGATAGTTGGGCTTCCTACCTCTTCGCCTGAGAGGGTGAAGCCGCGCTCCCAATTGGTTCGGACCTGGCCGGGGAGCGTGAGGGAGAGGGTTTGCCATTGGCCATCTCCAGAGGCGGCTGCAGGGATTTCTGCATGAGAAGCATTTTCAGCCACAGGTCCCTGTCACGACAAGCCCTGGTTTTGAGGCTTGTGCAATGGACACACTTGGCAGGAATGTGTGTCTCGCAGAGGCAACTCACACAAGGTGAGTGTCCATAGGACCTTGGCATAGAGTCCTGACAGGAAGCACATTTTTTGAATCCTGAAGCCCCTGGCATTATTGTGCTAGGAATGCCAGGGGAGAGTGTCTCAGCGGGAGACAAACTTGAAGAAAAAAGTTTTTTTTGTTTTGTTTTGTTTTGTTTTTTAAACTAAGTAACTATTCTAAAGGAAGGGAAACAACTGGGATGTTACTAACTAACTATTTCTATGTTCTTGTAATTGTTTCCTTCAGAAACCAGAGAAGAGGATCAGCACTGCCCTGAGTCCCGTCTTCAACCGAGGACTGTTGAAAAGGTACTGAGGTGGGCACGGGACGCGCGCGCTTAGGCAGACTCTAACAAGACCATGAGTCAGCAGCTGAGTGCATGCGTCCCGATCAGGCACTGCTACCGAAGATCTCCGATCAACGGCGCCGGGACGCACCGTCACCCGGAGTGGAGCACCCACAGGGACAGCACTCGAAGAAGAACAGTGATTTCAGCAGAGGAAGTCTGCATGGATTCCAGATGAAGATTCTTCCTACAAGCAAGATGTTATTTTAGATTGAGCAGACTGTATAGATTTGGTGATCAAAGACTCTATCTGAGACATAGGTGAACTAAACCTAAGCTTTTGGAAACTCTTAGTTTCTTCTCACTGTGTTTCTGTGGGGACTGAACTGTGCAGATTTTAATTTTGTTTTCTTTATTTGTTTATGTATTATTGAAGATAATGTCTGGATTATAAAATAGCCATGTCATGCTGTAGAAATTATATTATTTCTTTCTTTATCATTAATTAAGTAACTTTATAAAATCTTAATTGATTTCTTTAGTTCCTTTTGGGACTTGAATGTGGGGAGGTTTACCCTGTGCAATCCTTGCTGAAAATCCTTAGAGGCGGAATTCTGGGTCTCCAGCTACTTTTGTATGGGAGCTGGGTTTTGTAGGTGCTGGAGAAGGGCAATGAAGTGAACTCTAGCCCACCGAAAGGCTACACATTGCACACATTAAGTTTAGTATTTGTAATAGATGTTAATAGCCTTAGTCTCACCAGTCCCATGCTATGGGCTCTGTAGTTTACTTTGTTTTGCTTTTAAGTGAAAATGCACATGTCCACTGATCATGACACACACACAGTTTTACAGCACAAAGTGAACCTGAACATAAACAAGACCTCTCTGTTTTTCTGTTACTCACTTTGACCATCACAGAAGGTCACTGTCTGACACAATTTTGTAATGCCTCCAAAACTCAAGACTAGTGGTTGAAACATGGCCAGATTTGTTTCAAAGGCCCTTTGCAGTGGCTTGTGTGCTTGAGTTTGAACATGTGGTTAACATCTCTCTGGCATTCTAATCCCAATGAAGAGTAAAGGAATATATATAAATAACCCAATACAGCATTCAAACAGCAGGTATGGATTCATCAGGTGGGACACAGCTACTGCTCTGAAACCTGACATTAGAATGTAGTTTTCAGTTCTCAGATTTATTTTTTACCAGCACAAGAGTTCAGGAGTATGAAAATCAGTTTGTATAAACCCCAAAAGAACTAATTATGTGGTGAGAAGAGTGTATACTATTACTGTGTAGCATACGATACAGAAAAATTAGCATGCATCAGTCACTTGAGAGGGGAGAACTTTAGACCAGTAATCGCTAGAGTTGTGTGTGGGTTTATTCTTAAACTCCACTGTGGGCCATCAACACACTATGGTCTTCACTAGTGGATATTTTTCTCATATAGGTTTATCATCTTCATAATGCACAATTTGCCATTGTGAATGCTGTGCAATCAACTACAATCTGAAGTGTTGCCTGGTGGTTGCATATTGATCGCAAATCTGGACAGAGGAAGACACTTACTTTTTGGCTAATAAAGGTTCAAATAGGACAGCAATCCTTTGCAGCAAACGCATAGTGCAATTGCACCAGGAGTGATGGTTTGACCCTTTGGGCTATCAGAGTACTGCCAAAACCCCCACAACAATCCTATTGTTGTAGTAATAAGTGTGGGCACACACAACCGTAATTCTCTCTCATGATCATCACCATAACATTAAAAAAATAAGATTCAGGGTTACGGCTTCAAAAGGGTAATACTAAGCACCATTAAATCTATTTAGCAGCCTCTCATAGTATCTCTTGTTCTAATTTTGCACTCACAATTTTATAGTATAGTTTTGTAGTCACATGGGAAATCTGTGTTAGGTTCCCATGATCACTTCCTTGCACTGAGTTAGCAGAATCTGGAAATAAAGTGGAGGCAGTATATTCAGGCACTGTGCGGAATAGAGAATACATAGCATGGTTCATATCTGTCTCTATGAGAGCTGGTTGGGAATATTGTGATTAAATGTCTAATGTGAAAATGATGATTCAACAAAACCAAGATTTTGCAAGGAAATTTATTCAGAGTCACTGTTTCTCAGGATAGAGTCCCCATCCTTGAAGTGATCACAATCTAAGTACCTACATGGGAAATGGATATTTGATAGTGGGCTCCTTTAATCCAGCAGAGAAAGGTATAGCAATGGCTGGAAACTGAAGCTAAACCAATTCAGACTGGAAATAAGGCATTCCTATGTAGTAAGGTTTATTAATCACCAGAACAAACTACTGAGGTTCATGGTGGATTCTCCATCACTGGCAATTTTTAGATCAAGATTGGGAGTTTTTTGTGGGGACCATGCTCTAGTTCAGTAATTTATTCAGGGGAGTCTGTAGCCTATGTTATGCAGGGGCATGTCTACAGTGCATCTGAGAGCAAGCCTCCCAGCCTGAGTCCACAGATTCATGCTATCACTCTAAAAATGGCTCTGTAGATGATGCAGCTCATTCTGGCGCTCAGGCTAAGAAGTGTGAGGGGGGTGAGCTTGAGAGCTTGAACGACAATGTCAAAGCAAAGTCTACACAGCTAGTGAGAGGCCCTCTAGAACATGCATGTGCAACTGACACCCTCCATCTGCTAATAGCCCAGCAGCAAGGGCATCCAACTGTATACCTGTATTGCCAGATTCAGACGAGGCACTTGATTCAGTCAGTCTCTCTTGCTTGCTATAGTCAATGACTATGAAATTACTTATACAAAGTGAAACAGCTCTAATGGGAGAGATGTAGCGTGAAACTCTGATGCTATAGCCTGGTGGTTAAGGCATTTGCCAAGGATGCAGGAGACCTAGGTTGAAGTCTCTTCTCTGAATCAGGCAGAGCAGGAACTTGTATGTGACTCTCCCACATCCTAGGTGAATGCCCTTGCCAGGGGACTGTTCTGGGGTGAGGTGTGTCTGTTTTGTGGTTTTTAGCAAAAACATTTCAAAAAGTCTGTTTCATCCCAGTGTGGAATGGGAAAATGTTTAAAATCTCCAAGCTTTGCAGGACAGGAAAACCCTTCCCCCACCACCCCCAGCTCTAAGAGGATCTGAGCACAGTCTGCTGGGGAGAGTGCATGTTGTAAATATTCATGCTACTGCTACAGAGCAGAAATTTGGCTTTTCAGTGTGAAGTCAGAGACGAGAAGGTTGCATTTAAGAATAGACTAATGAAGAGGCTTGTCTTAGAGCCAAACTCTGACAACCTTACTTACGTTGAGTAGCACCTTACCCCACCTTCAGCAGGATTACTTGTGCAGTGACATGCCATCCAACACAAATAAACGTATCAGAATCTGGCCTTTAAAGGGTGTGAGTGCAGTAAGCAGATTCCTTAAGAGTGAACCTGAAGTGCCGCCTTAGTCTTTGGAGGATTGGAAAGCCTACTAGAGTGGCAGTTTATTCACATTTAACCCCTATACGTCATTTTGACCTTTCATGGTGGATTTGCTTAAGTGAGCCTTAGGGTATGTCTACACTACGAGGGTAATTCGATTTTACTTAAATCGAATATGTGGAATCGATATTGCAAAGTCGAACGTGTGTGTCCACACTAAGGACACACTAAGGACAGTAATTCGACTTTGTGAGTCCACACTAACGGGGCGAGCGTCGATATTGGAAGCGGTGCACTGTGGGCAGCTATCCCACAGTTCCCGCAGTCCCCGCTGCCCATCGGAATTCTGGGTCGAGCCGCCAATGCCTTCTGGGTAAAAAAAATTTGTCGTCATCCGTCCGTCACTAACGCCCTCCCTCCCTCCATGAAAGCGCCGGCGGGAAATCAGTTCGCGCACTTTTCTGGTCAGTGACAGCGCGGACGCCACAGCACTGCGATCATGGATCACGCTGCGACCATCGCTGCACTTGTGGCCGTTCTCAACACCTCGCAGCTTATCATACACCTTTCCCTGAGGCAGATGCAGAGAAATCGGGCGAGGAGGCTACGGCACCGCCGTGAGAGCCTGAAGTCGGAGAGTGGCACAGAGCTGTCAGAAACCACGAGCCCCAGCGCCCAGGACATGACGTTGGCAATGGGGCATGTGGATTTTGTTGAACGGCGACTCTGGGCCCGGGAAACAAGCACGGAATGGTGGGACCGTATAGTGCTTCAGGTCTGGGATGAATCCCAGTGGCTGCGAAACTTTCGCATGCGGAAGGGAACTTTCCTCGAACTTTGTGAGTTGCTGTCCCCTGCCCTGAAGCGCAAGGACACCCGCATGCGAGCAGCCCTCACTGTCCAGAAGCGAGTGGCCATAGCCCTCTGGAAGCTTGCAACGCCGGACAGCTACCGGTCAGTCGCGAACCACTTTGGTGTGGGCAAATCTACCGTGGGGGTTGTTGTCATGCAAGTAGCCAAGGCAATCGTGAAGGTACTGCTCCCAAAGGTAGTGACCCTGGGAAACGCGCAGGTCATCATAGATGGCTTTGCCGCGATGGGATTCCCAAACTGCGGTGGGGCTATCGATGGGACTCACATCCCTATCCTGGGACCGGACCACCAGGCCAGCCAGTACATCAATAGAAAGGGCTACTTTTCAATGGTGCTGCAAGCACTGGTGGACCATCGGGGACGGTTTACAAACATCTACGTCGGATGGCCGGGCAAGGTTCATGACGCTCGCGTGTTCAGGAACTCTGGTCTGTTTAGACGGCTGCAGGAAGGTATTTACTTCCCAGACCACAAAATAACTCTTGGGGATGTGGAGATGCCTACAGTCATCCTCGGGGACCCAGCCTACCCGCTAATGCCCTGGCTCATGAAGCCCTATACTGGCGCCCTGGACACAGAAAAAGAACTCTTCAACTACCGGCTGAGCAAGTGCAGAATGGTGGTGGAGTGTGCTTTTGGCCGTCTCAAAGGGAGATGGAGAAGCTTACTCACTCGCTGTGATCTCAGTGAAACCAATATCCCCATCGTTATTGCAGCTTGCTGTGTGCTCCACAATCTGTGTGAGAGCAAGGGGGAGACCTTTATGGCGGGGTGGGAGCTAGAGGCAAATAGCCTGGCTGCTGATTACGTCCAGCCAGACAGCCGGGCCATTAGAAGATCCCAGCGGGACGCCCTGTGCATCCGGGAGGCTTTGAAAGCTAGGTTCCTGAGTGAGCAGGGCAACCAGTGACTTTTCAGTTTGTGGACAGAAAAGCTGAACCTGCCCCCGTTTCTTTACCCAGTTCATTTGGACTATCCTCTCCAGTTACATACCCCCTTCACCCCCTTCCCCTTCCCAAAAAATAAAATCATTTCTATTTTGTTAATGAACACCGTTGTCTGTATTGCTGTTTTCGCGGGAATATTTTAAACCGGGGACGCAGACTGTGGCGGGGGG
>NW_020664368.1:7908892-7993323 GCF_002925995.2 Terrapene triunguis
AAAAACACCTCCCAGACTGACCAGGGTAACCAGTGACTGCACTGTGTATGTGTCCTGATGCTGGACCTGACACCGCCTCTGTACCCTGCTAAAGGTCACTGTCCTGTCCAATTACCAAGCCCCTTCCCCCCCTCCAGACAGACTCTCCCTCAAAAGAACCTGACTGAAACAGTAATGAACAGAAACAAACATTTTATTGCGAACCAGACATGAAACGTGGGGGGTGAAACTTGGACGGGGGCTTGTGTGAGGTGGGTAGGAAAGGACTTATGAAATTTTGGGGAATGTCAGCCTTCGAGTGCTAGAGCAGTCTGCAGGGGTTGACTGAAAGTTTTAACGGCCCTTGCCGCCCCTCCTTCTTTGGACTTTGGGTGAGGGTGGTGTGGGACTTGGTGGCGGGTGAGGGCGGTTACAGATAGACTGCAGCGGGGCTCTGTCCTCCTGCCTCCGGTCTTGCAGAACATCCACAAGGCGCCGGAGCGTGTCCGTTTGCTCCCTCATTAGTCCAAGCAGCTTTTCAGTAGCCTGTTGGTCCTCCTGACGCCACCTCTCCTCCCGTTCCATGACTGCTCGGTGCATTTGTGACAAGTTCTCCCTCCACTGTGTCTGCTGGGCTGCCTGGGCTCGGGAGCATCCCATTAGTTCTGAGAACATGTCTTCACGCGTCTTCTTCTTCCTCCGCCTAATCTGCGCTAGCCTCTGGGAGTGTGCTGACAGGCTGGGTTGGGAGACAGTCGCAGATGTGTCTGTGTGAATTTTAAAAAGGGAGTGAATTCCTGAGACAGATAAATGAAATTGTATACAAAGAACCTAGTCTTTCTCTGTGAACAAGACCATGCACTGAACCTCTCACATGCGCACTCAGGACAAGGTCGAATTTTCGGCCGTCGCCTTCAGTGCCTGTGGACTTGCGGAGGTCTTGGAGTGTTCAGAGAACTGTGGCTGGAGACCTGAACTTCTGGAGCGGGCAATAATGGTAAGCCGCAGACTTGTGGCTGCTTAAAACTCCAGCAGTAGCACTGGCCTCCTTTCACATTGAAAGCAATGCCAGTCTCTGCTGCCAGCAATCAGGACAGCATCAACTCTGCCCCTGTCCCACCCCCTCGCGGCTGTCCCAGGGAAAGATCCCTGTATGCTGCCCCTCTCCCTCCACCGCGTGGCTGTAAAGCAGTCCCAATACTAACATTCCCCTCCCTAATTCAAAGCAGGGCGTCATGAGCGACATCACCCTCCTGAGGATCCCGGACACCCAGAGAGAACGCATGCTGCGGGAAAGCATGCAGAAACCGGGGCCGTATGCCGCCATGCTATGTCGTGCGATGATCCCGGAGTACTTGATTGTGGCGTGGAGGGGACATGTCTGCTACCACGGAGGGCCCACCAAGATCGCCCTACCCCGGAACCTGATCAACAGGCTTGAGCTCTACCTCCAAGAGACCTACGAGGAGTTCTCCTACGAGGATTTCTCGTCGATCCCCGGCCACATTGACCGGATTTTCGCGTAGGTGCACTGGGACTTTGGAGTGGAGCGTCTTGGGCCTGGGAATCATGTAGTAACGGACATTGTGAAAATTTTTTAAAACACTTGGGACTAAATTGAGAAGAGCCTAAGACAGAGAAATCATGAAAACCCATTTGTTACCTTTGTAAATATTCCTGTTTTGTACCTGATTATTTTTTTACTAGTTTACAGCACTTTTATAAATATACATTGTTAATAGTATAAATATTACCGTTCTGTTTTAAATAAATGTTTACATGTTTACAGCACTTACTGCTTGATCCTTCCCCTGATTCTGTGTCCGGGGTAAGGGATGGGGACGGTTGGTACGGGATCTCGGTAAGGGTGATGAAGAGCTCCTGGCTGTCGGGGAAATCAGCGGTGCCAGCGCTGTCGACTGCCTCGTCCTCTTCATCTTCCCCGTCCGCTAACATGTCCGACGAGGAACCGGCCGCGGACAATATCCCATCCTCGGAGTCCACGGTCAGGGGTGGGGTAGTGGTGGCGGCCGCTCCCAGGATGGAATGCAGTGCCTCGTAGAAACGGGATGTGTGGGGCTGGGATCCGGAGCGTCCGTTAGCCTCTTTGGTTTTTTGGTAGCCTTGTCTCAGCTCCTTGATTTTCACGCGGCACTGCGTTGCATCCCGGCTGTAGCCTCTCTCTGCCATGGCTTTGGAGATCTTCTCGTAGATCTTAGCATTCCTTCTTTTGGAGCGCAGCTCTGAAAGCACGGACTCATCGCCCCACACTGCGATGAGATCCAAGACTTCCCGATCAGTCCATGCTGGGGCCCTCTTTCTATTAGATTGCACCGCCATCTCTGCTGGAGAGCTCTGCATAGTTGCCACTGCTGCTGAGCTCCCCTCGATGTCCAAAGAGGAACTGAGATTCAAACTGCCCAGACAGGAAAATGAAAATGAATTCAAATTTTCCCGGGGGTGTGGCTGGTCAGAGCATCCGAGCTCGGACTGCTGTCCAGAGCGTCAACAGAGTGGTGCACTGTGGGATAGCTCCCGGAGCTATTACCGTCGATTTCCATCCACACCTAGCCTAATTCGATATGGCCATGTCGAATTTAGCGCTAATCCTCTCGTTGGGGAGGATTACAGAAATCGATTTAAAGAGAGCTTTATGTCGAACTAAATGGCTTCCTGGTGTGGACGGGTGCAGGGTTAATTCGATATAACGGCGCTAAAGTCGACATAAAAGCCTAGTGTAGACCAGGCCTTAGTCATATCTAGAGCTATACAACACTCAGCAGTGTCACAGGGCAAGGGTTTATGTGAACGTTTTCTTTGCTTTCAATGCACATAGATTGGCATCCACTCTGTTTCACTTTGAGTGTTCGGATTGTTGAAACCAAATCGAAAGCTTAAAGCAAAACTCAGCAAAATCCCCAGTTTAACCTGGCTTCACATTTACATCATATGAAACCTTATATTTTAAATGATTTTTTTTCTATTCAAAAACCAAACATTAGCCTAGCATCACTCACTGCTGTACTCAGGGTCATTCAAAAGGTTTGTGACACTTTGTGAACCATCTGATCAACCTGATTTGAGTTTGGAGTTTTTAATGTCACCCCAAAACCAGATGACTTAAATTGCTTCAGGCACAGATGAGCAATTGTAGTAAGCCACTGAGTGTGCTGAGTTCAGCTCCTTTTCTCTGTTTGTGAATTAGCCATGAACTGTTTATGGATTTTGTCCAACTTATTTTTTATACCAAGTTATTTGCTGCATATTGTCTAAAAACAATTACTTTCATGTAGATTGTGCCGTTTTTGAGTATTTGACATTCAAAATTTGAGCTATGTTGTCACAAACCTTTTTTTTTTTTTTTGCCTGACTGGAAGAGTAGCATGTTTGAGAGTTCAAAATTCACTTTATATGGTTATTCTGTCCTATTAACTTAGTATTTGCTATTTCTGCAAATAATCCTGCCAAAATGATTTGTTCACTGGAGAATTTGTGGACAGTAAAAACATTTTTCAAAAGGGAGAAGCTTAACACAGCAAAAACCATTCACTGTTATTCAATCAACTATTTGTGAATACCTCTGAAAAATCTCCTCTCCCCCCCAGATCTAGATTTACACAATGCTAGTTATAACCTTCTAATTCCAAAATCACCTGAAAATAAAAAGGGGAAAAAACAACCTGGACTGGAGAATTCTTGTTCTATGTTTTAGTAATATTAGTTCATGTCTGTTAGGTTTTTCTATTGGGTTCATTCAAGACTGTCTGCACCTTTTACCAAAATTCCTGTTTTGCTTGGTTCTCAATAAACACATCTTTCAACATCAAGATAGCAGGTGCTCAGCAAACAGAGAGCCTCAGCTGAATGAGCAAGGGCATTAAATTCTCTTTTTGCCTCTTTCCTGGGATCAAAAGATGGACTTTAGTCGTTCTGTTTGTTCAGCTCTGGACTTCTAAATTTGGAAAGGGATCACAATTTTTCTGTAATATGAAGCTGATGACATTCAGACTGTAATCCATTAGGAGCTGAGCTGAACCATCAAATTCATTTTGATTGTAATCCCAAGCAGTTCAAATCCAGTTCTCCATAAGGGAAATTTTAAATACATTAAGTCAGTCAAGATCCGCACTTCTTCATGTGTTGAGGGATCTCAAGAAAAAATACATAGTTCAGAGAGGGAAGGACCATTTCTTACACTATAGGAGTTCATTTACATAACTGATTGAAGTACATTATAGGCATTTTGTAAGCTTCCTCAGCGCTTCACTTTATACAGCATAAAATAAACCCCATTGCTTAGTTTCTTTTTTGTTCTTTGCTCCCATTGATTTTTCAGCGAACACTTAGGCTCTTAGTTAACATTTTACATTAGTATCCCTAATTACACTGTACTGATCAGCATGCAATTATACTGTATATAAATGCAAATACAGTTTTTTTGACATTTAACTTTGTGCACTAGTAAAGTCAGTGAAGCGATTTATTTACAATAGTTGTGTGGCACTTATGCCAAGAAACATTTGAACTTGAGCATGATTCAAATCAACAACTGATTAGAAAGATTCATTAAATGTGTGGGAATGCAGTACATTTTCAGGTGGAACTTGATGCCTGTTCAACTGGAAGCCCTGATTTTTATTCAGTGACTGCCATGCGATTAGACACAAAAATATAAAATGTTTGAACTTAGTTTTCCTATGCACCGGAACTGGAATGATTATTAAGGTAATGACCATTAAAAGCCTATAATTATACATTAGATGTACATTTGGCACATGTAGGTGCACTGAAATTCTAAACAACTGGTGGTGGTGGTTAAAATAGTTTTGTCTCACTATATTCTCATATTGTGTTTAAAAGCATTATGTTATCCCACTTCTAAATCTCTCCCAATACCAGACTTCTGCTGTGGAAGTTCCAGGCTTCAGATAAATCACCTACAGTAAAGAAAAGGTTTTAAACATAAATCTTCTGTAAATCTCTTGTCTGGTTGATCGGAGATATTTTTTTTAGTGTCACTGTTTTCCTGGATTACTGCTGGACAGAGAAAATGGTTTCATAAAGAAATAGTTTTCTATTTCACAACTTGTGTCAGTCTAACTTGTTTTAGGCCCAATCCCACACCCCTGACTCTTACAATGCCTGCTGAAGTCAGTGGGTCATCCTCCTTTCAAAAGGTGTAGCTACAGCTACACTGTCCCTGTGTGCACTGGAGTTGTTGGAGTCATTATGTGAAGGCAACAGGACTTTGCACAACCACCCACACAGTATAGGATCAGGGCCCTTAAATTATAAACTCCCAAGGACATGAATGCTTCCCATCCCCATTTACCCCATGCAAAGTTCTGGCATTATAAGTCTTTTTTATGGACACCACTCATTTGTTTTTGGTTTACATTCAAAGAGGAAAACCATTCTAACTAGTGATATTAATTACAGTATTAGCTGACTCCCTCTTATATTCTTGTAACTGCCATTTCAATGATAGAACTTAATTTAAGTATTTTATTACTTTAATATTTCTGACTTAGCATACTGTGCTGACTCACCAGCTAGGGAGGAAAAAATAAGAGTCGCAAATAAGATCTCGGTACAGCCCTTTCTTCAGGATTGGAGTTATCATGTCCGTATGAATTTATACTTGGCAGAGCAGGGGCCAAATAGACTGTAGTGACTCCTTCTGAAATATTATAGGCAATCATGTAAAATTATAAGTTTAAAAATGTGTAATGTTTTGTGGAAGGAATAAATATGTAATTAGGGTGTTATTAAAATGCAGTTTTTTCTTTATTTTAGCACTATTATGGCCTATCTAGTCATGCTTTACTTACAGATCTTTCAGTTCACAGATCATTGACCTTTGCTTGTAACAGCTGCTCTGAAATCATTATGTTCTTTTACGTCAATCTGGCTGCCATGTAAGCACACTAAACCACACTTGGAGATTGACTAGGTCCAGTTAAGGGCAACAAAGATGGTTCAGATGCATGGGGCTCGTATATGGTGAGAACATGTAACAACTAGGATTATTTAGTCAAGACAGGAGAATATTGGATGGGGAACTGAATGAGGTTATTGACCTTATGAAGGGCACAGCAAAACAATGATTAGTCGTCCTTGTCCAGCCTGCCCCATAGTATTAAAACACACATTAAAGGAAATAAAGAAAAGTAAATGTACAGCCTGTTAAAGAATATACTTTTATAACAGATTCTGTGTCAGCCTGTAGAATCACTAGTGCAGGAGGCCATGAGAAATATACCGTGGCTAGATTATTTTTTTTAAAGGTGCTGGATAATTTTATAACCACTAATAACATTTGTAACCATCCTAGCTAAAATAATAAGGCTAATCAAATCTTTTGCTGCAGGGCATAATCTGATCACATGCTGCAGTCAGGAAGTAATTTGTTTTCCATGTACATTAAAGTATTGTACAGTTGGCAAGGTGCACTATAAAAGAAGTTTCTACAGAAGCATCAGGTGCAAGTCAATGGTTCAGGCCATTTACAGACTAGTTGGACAACAAGCTTTGATCCAATATAGTAAATCCCAGGCTGCTATTGCCAGAATTATTTACTAGTTACCTTATTGAAAAAATTAGTACACTGGCCCATTATTTCATTGAAATATGCATTTTTGCTCCTAAAATTATAAAAAGGCATTGGCCTATTTTTTATCTTGCTTGACTTGTATACTTCAATTCAGTTTTTGTATAAAATGTGTAGAAAAACAATAAATGCTAAGTAGCTGTGCTGTGACCCTATTGAATACAGAGACCTTTAGGCCTAAGCACATTTTTAAACAAACCAATGTAACACCCTAAGTTTCTAGGATTTACCTTAGAAATGGTGACGGCAACAATGTGTTAGTAACTTAACCAGTATTCAAAAATTGAACTGATACTGAAAGGTAAGACTTCTACACACATTTTTTCCTGATTAAATTATACTGTGAATTAGAGTTTATAAATCCAGTTAATTTATCCTTTTCAGTGAGGTACTATTTCAAGTTATCAAACTATCTAGCCATTCTTGCTAGTTAGGTTTTTATTCCTCCTGCTACCCCCAAGAAAATGTACATTTTCCTTCAAGTAATTGTCCCTAAATTAAACCAAAATTTAGACTTTGGTTCACCCCTAGAATAATCTGCCTATCGCCCCCTTAATCTGCTTTTCCTGGGGTGTGGGTCTCCAGGGTAGCTAAGGCAACATTTGAAGGACACTGGTATTATCTTTAGATAAAGTGATTGACACAGGCAGGACCGGCTCTAGGTTTTTTGCCGCCTCAAGCAAAAAAAATTTTGGCTGCCCCCCGTCCCAGCCCTGGGCTCCTCGCCGGACCGCCCTGCTGCCCCAGCCCTGGGCTCTTCCCCCCCACCCACACCCCCTGCCGCCCCAGCTCTGGGCTCCCTCATTCCCCCCCACCATTGCCCCACATACACACCTCCTGCTGCCCCAGCCCTGGGCTCTCTCCACCTGCACCCTCCTTCCGCCGCAGCCCTGGGTCACTGGTAACTCGCTCCCAGGGCAGGTCATTCAGCAGGAATTTTAGGTGTGCACAGAACACAGACAGGATTGGTTCCCATATGGTTGCAGAACTGCAGTAAAGTGGAACAATTTTCAGCTTGTGTGACTGGAGGATATCTGGATGCATATTATAAGACTGTCCTACATAAATGAAGAAAAGTTGAGGTGCCTTTATTATTCTTTTGTTCCTCTCTTTCTTTCTATGGGGAATTTGCCAATGCAATATCACTGTCTTCCTTTTAAACAAACAAACAAAAAAGGCAATGGCTGTTGAAAATAGCAATTCCAGTCCTAATAACCACTGGGAAGCATTTCTTGCTAAATTTTATCCTACTTTTTCTACAGCAAGTTACAGTGGATCAGTATATTTGATTTGGGAGAAATGAAGTAACAGCTGCCCAAACTGAGCTTGAGCACTCTTGAATTTTGAGGTGTTCAAATCTGGAAGGCAGGTACTGGGGGGGAGGGGTGGAAGGGGGCTGTGGCTCCGCAGGGGAGCACGGCAGCATGTATGCAGCAGTGTGTCTGGCGCTGCCTGGAGCCAGACATGCTGGTCTGAGTGGCACGGTAAGGGGGCTGGGGGGTTGGATGGGGCGGAGGTTCGGGGGGGGCAGTCAGGGGCAGGGAGAAGGGAGGGTTAGATGGGTCAGGGGTTGGGGGGGCAGTCAGGGGACAGGCAGCGGTTGGATAGGCATGGGAGTCCCGGGGGTTTGTCAGGGGACAGGTAGGGGGTGGGGTCCTAGGGGGGAAGTTGGGGGGGGTCTCAGGAGGGGGCAGTTGGGGACAAGGAGAAGGGAGGCTTAGATAGGGGGTGGGATCCTGGGGGGCAGTTAGGGGCAGGGGTCCCAGGAGGGGGTGATCAGGGAGCAGGATGGGTTGGGGTTTCTGTGGGGGCCAGTCGGAGGGAGTGGATGGGGGCAGGGTGGGGCTACCCTCCCTCCCCGTGGAGTGTCCTATTTTTTGAATGTTAAAATATGGTATCCCTACCTTCACAGTGCAGCTCTCCATTCACTGCAGCATGAGGTCTCAGCTACCTCACTCCCTCCCCCAAGGGAATGCTGGGAAATGTAGTTCTTTCCCTGCTCCAGGGCTGGCTCTATAGGCAGGGAGCTAACCAAGGAACTACAGCTCCCAGGGCCCCCTGTTGGTTCTCAGCTCCCATGCTGGATCCCTGCCGCCCCTGCAAATGGGCTGCCCCAAGCAGGTGCTTGCTTTGCTGGTGCCTAGAGCCGTCCCTGGACATGGGCTGTACTCTTACCAAAATATCTTTTATTGATGTAACTCACAATCCCTACTACAATATGATCTAAAATACAAAGCCTTTATTGCAAATTAAAAAACATTTAAACTACAGTAGCATACTGTTCAAATGATTCTAAGTCAGTGGTTCTCAAACTTATTTGATCGCGCCCCCCCTTCTTTGTGTCTGTAGTAGTTTATGCCCCACCCCTTTCCTGTCACACAAGTACATATACCAATAAAAAAATCAACATGCAACTCTCACTAAATATTAAAAACAGGTAAGGCATTGATTCAGACAGAGACAATGATACATTGTAATAAGAACAAAAGCAAAACAGCAATTGTGATTGATGGTTATAATTAAATGTGTACACTGTGTTGCAGCAAGTGCATTAACATACAGATGGCAACAACTTTGCATAATGCTATGGAAGCTTAACAGAAATCCATCAGAATTCACAGTGCTATGTAGGACATATGCTAACACTTCATATGTGTGTACTGTCAAAATTCATAGAATATCAGAGTTGGAAGGGACCTCAAGAGATCAGCTAATCCAATGCCCTGCTCACAGCAGGACCAGTCCCCAGTTTTTGCCCCAGATTCCTAAATGGCCCCCTCAAGGATTGAACTCCCAACTCTGGGTTTAGGAGGCCAATGCTCAAACCACTGAGCTATCCCTCCCCCCACATTACCTTAGGCATGCCTGGACTTGTTCAATACTATTAACCTTGCACCTGCTCACTGCTGTTATTTTGTCTTAGAGCCATGATTACCTCATCTGACCCTACTGCCCATGCTCTAGGCCATTTATTTTGTGGCCATACTACTATATTATCTGGGCATGCTCCAAATTTGATCTACTTAGCTGATTTTTAGACTGAGTATGCTCATGATCTGCAGCTTCCATTTTAGGGTGGACTGAGTCCTACTTATTTGGCGTAGAGATTAGGCGCACAAAACAGAGGCTAGAGAATTTCTCAAACACTTATGGGTGCTCTACTTCAGCTGGGCACATGCCCATGTGCCTCTGAGTGGAGATTTTTTTTTTGGTAGCCCACGCTCTGTACACTTTCATGATCCAATTTGAGGGCGCTTATAAGGCAGGGCAGACCCACCACTGCTCCAGTTCCTTCTTGACCACCTACAGATAGAGAGGGAGCTGTGTCATGTCCACAAGTTAGCATACCTCTAGTCCTAGCTAGCTTTCCATACCTTATTCTTGATTTGTATCTTTGTTTTACTTTTTAACTTGCCTTGCATACTTTTTGTCTTTTTTTTTCTCCTACATGAGTTCCACCCTCCCTTTCTTTTTTTGTGGTCCTCCTCCCTCTTTCCTTTGAGCACTTTGTTTGAAGCTTCTTTTTCTCTTTTCGTGATGGATATTCACAAAACCGTGGGATTTAAACCCTGCCAGATCTGTAGAAGGTCTCTTCTCCTCAGCAACTGCAAATCCAGCTGTCCAACATGAGCACACCTTTGACTTCCACAGTTCTGACTTCCTTGGGTAAGAAGCATGGGGCAACTCCAGAAATTAGTTCAAAGCCCTCAAAAAAATGACTTAAATACCCTTATAGAGACTAACTGAAGAAAAGGGGTAAATCACCTCAGAAATTTCTCAGCAAGAAGACCTCATGTCCCAGAAGCAGTACAGTCAAGGCTCCTAGGCCCTCTGGTACCAAGCTTCCTGCACTGACTAAAATGCCTTCTTCTGCTATCCGCACTGAAAAGTCTTTGGCAGACAGCCGCATTTGGTACCAATTGTGGTACCTGTCTCAGAATGGACCAGGCAAAAGTACTCCACCCCTAGAATAATTCAGTACTGGCACCAGATCCCCTGGCACCTGCCCCTCCAATGGGGCACAAAGACAAGGGGCATTCTGATCACACCCCTTTGCCATCCTTGGTACTGATGGCTTCAACTACATCAAACTCAGCTCTCCAACATGCCTTCCAAGTACCAAGAAGATGCCTGTTGTTGAGGGACCTCCTAGTCTCTATGGAGCTTGACTTCCCCTCTTCTCCCCCCTCCCACATCCCTCCTGCTAATGGAACTTTTATTTTGTATGTAATAGAGACAGGTGCACAAACTAATGTAATTTCAGAAGAAATTTTAAAATGTCTAAAAGTAAAAACTGTAATAAGAGAACAATATATATTAATTTACAGACTTAAGGGATGAGAATTCCTGTTAGGAGTATCTGTGAATTACAAGTCATATCTAAATATTATTTAGAAAATCTAAGATTGGTAGTAGTTAAGGAGCAAGGTATTTCTATTTTAGGTTTAAAAACATGTTTAGCACTAAATCTAATTGGTAGATTCAGACTATTCAGGATTCTGAAAGATTGGAAATAGAACATCAACTTACACAGTTATTCACCGGCATTGATAAGTTGAATACAATGTACAAGATACAGTTAAATGAAACAAAGAAACCAGTTATACATGCAATTAGAAAAAATACCCTTAGGTTGGAGAAATAGGGTACAAAAGGAATTGGAAAAGTTTAGTTAATTTATAAACTTATGAAATTAAGAGTAGAAAAGCTGACTGAGTGGTTGAATTCTTAGTAATAAAAAAGAAAGATGTTTATGTTTATGTTTAGATCCAAAAGACTTAAGTATGTTAAAAGAAACATTTTTAAAATACCTGCCAGGAAGAAATATTTGGACAAAAGTCAGGAGCAAAATATTTTGCTTCTTTAGATGCTTCAAATGGATTTTGGTCAGAAACATTGGAGCAAAAAAGTCAATTTCTATCTATGTTTAACACATCTTATTGACATTACTGTTTCCTCAAAGATTACCTTTTGGATTGCGTTCATCTCCAGAGGTATTCCATAGAATAATGCAAAAGATTTTTGTAAATATAGATGGCAGACTAGTATACATAGATGATAGAACAATATGGAGAAGAACTTTAGAAGAACCTGATATAAGGTTAAGTAAAGCATTATCTAGAGCAAAAGAAGCAGGATTGAAATTTTGCAAAGTAAATATAAATTTAGAGTGCAATAATTACATCTAGGAGAAAAAGCTGACCAATCAGGGATTACAGAGAACAAAGAGAAGTCATTGATAATATTGCTTACCCAAAAGATAAGGAGTCATTACAGAAATTTTGGGGTATGGTTAACTTTTTAGGAAAACACGTATCTAAGTGGCAGGGAAAAAATCCTTACAAACTTAAGGGCTTTACTTTATAAAAATAATTGATGGAAATGGGACTGTAAGCATCAGCAAGAACTTAAGAAGCTTAAGCAACCAATAAAAACAGCTCCAGTATTAAAACTATTTCATAGTAACAGACTTAGAAAATTTGTCTTCAGAGGCGGCCAAAACAAGGCCTAAGGAGCAATACTATTACCAAAGTGTGATGATCTATGGAAACCAATTTATCTAGAGCTATGTCATAAACAAACAGAATGTCAGCTTACTCCAACAGAAAGAGGTTTTGACATTGGTTTTTGTACACAATTTTTTTTCACATATACATGGTAAATCTGTACTGGCAAAACCAGATCATAAACCAGTAGTTAATATTTCAAAAAGGACATACCACCTGGGTTTCAAAGATTATTTGTTCAGTTGCATTTATATGATAGAATATATATATATCTATAATGGATATAGCTATAATCTATATATCTATAGAAATTGGGCTCAGAAAGCCACTATAACAAGGTAGTACCTTAGCCTTGTGATGTCATGACTATGGTCAACTGTAGAGATGAAGTCAGACACTTGCAATTGTAACCTGCAAAACCAGACTCAGCTGAAAGAAATGATTTAGTGCAGCAACAAGAGCAGCAAATAATGAAAATGACATAATTCCTCTAAGTAATAAACTTCAATAATACAGGAAATATAGAAGTTAGATGGTCATTGAGTCAAGATCTGTTAAAAGACTTATTGAAAGCTGTTAAGATAATTCTGAGATACATATACATGAATTTGGGGGAGGGGGGTATTGCTTTTTTTTTAAGGCACTGTGGTGTTACTGTGGCTTTATGAGAATTAATAGAATCTTCAGGGTGCAGGAGCTGACAATGGGAAGAGGCTGTTTGGCTTTAGGTTAGACTGCTTGATTGACCTAAGTTAAGATGCTCTCTATATATGTTAACTATGTATCTAATAAAGACTTTCGTTAAGTTACTAACAGTGAATTATTATTAAGGTTAGAGGATTACTCATCACAATGTCCAACCTCATCTCCCAGCTTCAGTTAAAGCCTCAAACTGTGAGAACCTGCCTTCAATTATTGGGTCACGTGACAGCTTGCTCATTCATAACACCTCATGCCAGATTACATTCCTGATGCCTTCAGGCCTGCTTTAGGACTGTGTGAGAGCCCTCCAAGCACAACTTAAACAAACGAACATCTATTACCCCAAAAGTACTCATGTCCTTTGATTGGTCGAAGGATTCCCACAAGGCTTGTGTGGAAGTCCCAATCACTCAGCTACCCCCCAACAGAAATCATAACTACAGATGCCTCGGATAGCCTGGGGTGTCCAGCTTCAAAACCTTATGGTAGAGCAAGTGGACACCTCGAATCTGGCCTTCATATCAAACTCAGAGCATTTTCTACCCATAATCAGAAGTCCTCTAATTAGGGTCATGCTGGACAGCAGAGCAACCGTGTATTACATAAACCAGCAAGGAGGAGCAAGTTGCTTATCACAGAGAACAGCGGCAGTAAAGCTTTGGAATTGGAGCATGGCCATCAAGACTGAAATCTTAGCTGCATACCTACCCAGCCTGCAGAACACCATAGCCAACATGCTGAGCAGATATTTTTGCCAAGATCACAAATGGGAATTGAGCAATCTGATCCTACAGGACATATTCTTCATCTGGTGCTTCTCAGAGATAGACCTCTTTGTGACAGCATCCAACAAGAAGTGCAACAAGCTCTGCTGAAGGAAAGGACATGGCTACAATTCTCTAGGGGATGCATTCCTCATTCCATAGCCAGGATCCCCGCTGTATGGCTATCCCCTCCTACCTCCCCACCCCCCCGTTGCTTCTCAAATTCCTGAAAAAGATAAAACAGGACAGAA
Organism: Terrapene triunguis; assembly: GCF_002925995.2. Taxonomy (NCBI): domain Eukaryota; kingdom Metazoa; phylum Chordata; order Testudines; family Emydidae; genus Terrapene; species Terrapene triunguis. Next base: position 7,922,706 of record NW_020664368.1, read on the forward strand.
GTTTGCTGGCTCTGATAGATATGGGTCTTGGGATTGATTTGCCTGTCACTTTGGCCACCTCTTCACCTGCCATTGACAACAGAATTGCTGACTCAAGACTCGGGGGGGTGTGGAACTATTCGACCCAAACTTCCCATGCTACAAGACCAGACTCTTGAATGGCTCTTGGTTATAGAAATGGACTGTTCATTTGAAGTGCAGAAGATGCTGCTGAACAGTAGGAAACCATCCACGAGGAAGATTTAGCCTCATAAATGGAAGTAATTCTACTCCTGGTGCATCCAGTATGGTTAGTCTCCCTCCAATTCTCAAAGTGCATGTTTTTAGACTACCAGAAGTTTAAAGACCTTGTGTTTGTCATTCTGTTCTGTCAAAGTCCATCTTGCAGCTATTGCAGCCTTCCACTTATCTTTCTATACGTTAGATAACCTACTTCAACTTGGGATGTTTAATGTCATCCTCAATGACCTAATAACAGCACCCTTTGAACCTCTGGTAGATAGCTTTCTCCTGCACTTATCCATGGAAACCTCTTTACTCAGCTAGAAGCGAAAGGGAACTGGGTGCCATTATGGCAGATCCACCCTACACTTTTTTTTATTGGGACAAAGTGGCTCTTCACTCCATCCTCACTTTTTCCCAAGAGTTCTTCAGACTTCCACATTAACCTGGTCAGATGATTACTCATTTTCTACCTTAACCTGCATAACTCTAGCCTCCCGAGCCTCTCATAGACTTTTCATCTCTTTCTGCATACAGAATGAAGGGAACCCCTATTTCTACACAGACTCATGCTAATAGATTTTAAGGCCAGAAGGGACCATTGTGATCATCTAGTCTGACCTGCACATTGCAGGCCACAGAACCTCACTCACCAACTCCTGATATTGACCCCCTAATCTCTGGCTGAGTTACTGAAGTCTTCAAATCATGGTGTAAAGACTTCAAGTTACAAAGAATTCACCATTTACACTTGTTTAAACCTGCAGGTGACCCATATCCCATGCAGCAGAGGAAGGCGAAAAATCCCCAGATCTCTGCCAATCTGACCTGGGGGGAAATTCCTTCTGACACCAAATACGATGATCAGTTAGATTCTGAGCATGTGGGCAAGACCGACCAGGCAGACATCTGGGAAAGAATTCTCTGTAGTAACTCAGAGCCCTCCCCATCTAGTGTCCTGTTTCCAGCCTTTGAGTATTTTTGCTACTGGCAGTCGCCAATGGCCACATGCCATCATAGGCAGTCCCATCATACCATCCCCTCCATAAATTTATCAAGCTCAGTCTTGAAGTCAGTTCAAATTTTTGCCCCCTCTGCTTCCCTTGGAAGGCTGTTCCAGAACTCACTCTTCTGACAGTTAGAAACCTTTGCCTAATCTTCAACCTAAACTTTTTGTTGATTGCCGGTTCATATCTATTTGGTCTTGTGTCCACATTGGTGCTTAACTCCTCTCGAACCCTGGTATTTATCCTTCTGATGTGTTTGTTGAGAGCAATCATAATGCCCCTCAGCCTTCTTTTGGTTAGGCTAAACAAGCCAAGCTCTTTGAGCCTTCTCTCACAATGTAGCTTTTCCATTCCTCTGATTATCCTAGTAAACCTTCTCTGCACCTGTTCCAGTTTGAGTTAATCTTTCTTAACATGGGAGACCAAACAGCTCATAGTCATCCTGTGATCAACCAACACACCGAGGTCTTTCTCCTCCTCTGTCTCTTCCAACTGATATGTCCCCAGCTTATAACAAAAATTCTTCTTGTTAGTCCCTAAATGTATGACTTTCCACTATTAAATTTGATCCTATTTCTATTATTCCAGTTTACATGGTTATTCAGATTTTCTTGTATGATATTCCGGTCCTCCTCCGTATTGGCTATACCTCCCAACTTTGTGTCATCCGCATATTTTATTAGCACTCTCTCTCTCTCTTTGTGCCAAGATCAATAATAAAGCTGTTAAATAAGATTGGTCCCAAAATTGATCCCTGAGGAACTCCACTAGTAACCAACCTCCAGCCTGATAGGTCATCTTTCAGTATGACCCATTGTAGTTTCCCCTTTAACCAGTTCCTTATCCACCTCAATTCTCATACTAATCCCCATCTTCTCCTATTTAACTAATAATTTACCATGTGGAACTATATCAAATGCCTTTCTGAAATCCAGGTAGATCAGATCTACTGCATTTCCTTTGTCTAAATATACAGTTATGTTCTCAAAGAAGGAAATCAGGTTGGTCTGGCATGATCTACCTTATGTAAAACCCTGTTTTATTTTCTCCTGATTACCGTTCATCTCTATGTCCTTAATTATTTTCTCTTTCAAAATTTGTTCAAAGACCCTGTATAAAATTCAGGTCAAACTAACGGCCTGTAGTTTCCTTGATCACTTCCCCCCCCCCTTTCTTAAAAATAGGAATTATATTAGCAATTCTCCAGTCATAGGGTATGATCCCAGAGTTTACAGATTCATTAAAAATCCCTGCTCTTGGGCTTGCAATTTCATGTGCCAGTTCCTTTAATATTCTTGGATGGAGATTATCCTGACTCCTCGATTTAGTCCCATTAAGCTGCTTGAGTTTGACGTCCACCTTGGATATGGTAATTTCTACCTCCATATCCTCATTGCCATTAGCTACCCTGCCATTACCCCTAAGCTCTTAATTAAAAACTGAGGCAAAGTATTTATTTAGGTGTTAGGCCAGGCCTAGATAATCTTTCATCTCTACTCCTATCCTCAGTGCTTAGCAGTCTCACTTCTTGTTTCCTGGTTTTATTCTTATTTATATGGCTGTAAAACCTTTTACTAATGGTTTTAATTCCCTTTGCAAGGTCCAACTCTGCTTGGCTTTTGGAAGTTCTCTCTTTATCTCCACACTTTCTGATCTCCAAGAGGTAGCTTTCTTTGCTGATCCCTCCCATCTTCCATTCCTTGTAGGCTTTCTGCTTTCTATTAATCACCTGTTTGAAATGCTTGCTCATCCAGCTTGGTCTGCAACCCCACCCTACAATGTTCCCCCTTGCTTGGGATGCAGGCTTGAGATAGCTTCTGTAACTTTTACTTACAGTAATTCCAAGCCTCCTTCACATTTAGATCATTGAGTTCTTCAGTCCAGCCAACTTCCCTAACTAATTCCCTACATTTTTTTAAAGATGGCTCTTTTGAAACTGTCTGTTCTTCTTTGGATGGAGTCCCCAATCACATAGACCTGCCTTTTCCTGTGAGAGGGTGATATGGACTGCAGTTGGTTGCAGTGCGGAAGGGCTTTTACTTTTATTTTAATGTTGCTTTTATTTGCATACTGGATCAAACCAATTGTCTCTAATTGTTTCTTTTTAGAGTGCTGTGACCTAGTGGTTAGAACACTGGACTACAATTCAGGAGAGCTGAGTCCTAGGCCCAGCTTTGCCACTTCCCTGATGAGTAACTGTAGGCAAGTCTCGGTGCCTCAGTTTCCTCATCTGTAAAATGTGATTAGTGACACTGGTTTTCTTTGTAAAATACTTTGAGATCTACAAATGAAGAGCTGATTTTTTATTTAGCCCAGAAGTCTGTCACTGGCACTGGCCAGCACCAGATGTTTCTGAGAGTCCTCTTGTCTGTTATTCTCCCTTGCAATTGTCTTCAGTCCAGCTTGTATCTGCATGTCTTGACTTCCCCCTTCCGCTCCTCTCACCTTTGCTCCATCATCTGCTCAAACCCCCTTTGAAACTTAACCATAGTTTCCACCTGCATTTCCAAGCCTTGGCTCCTCTTCTCTTCCATCAGCTCCAACAAGCCACACTTCATATAGACTAAATTCTCTTCATGTATCTGCTCATGTATATCCTACAGTTTCAATCACTGGTCATCTTCATTGTCTTGGGTCATTACGACTGCTGCCTCTTGGTTCCAGCTGATAAGCGATCAACGAACGAGTGACAAGACTACATGCCCAGCCAGAAACTGCTACCCACACCCTAGGGAGATTTGAGCTTGCAACCCCTCGTTTACAAGACTGATGCACTATCTCCTGTGTTAAGAAACAATACATTTGTTACCAGCTTGTACTTTAATAACAGGCATTTGTACAGTAGTATTAATGGACACAATCATCAGACATGGGTGCCTAAAGCTAGGCACTGAAACGCTGATTTACTCATCTACATCACCACATAGGTGCCAGACATTGGTATTTAGGTGCTTAAGTTTAGATCCTTTGCTTTGAAAAGTAAACCAATATATACTAAATTTTAAAAGATTCAGGGACTCCCACTAGACATATTTGAAAAACATTGAGCCAGACTGTGATTTGTCCTTCTGAGGTCCAGTGAGGATGTGTGTGAGGAATATGGAGGGACAGTTTCCTCTTTGATACATGCATCTCCTCATGGTGGCTGGGGAGGAGGCAGAGCCTTGGCCCAGCCCTTCCGCACTGCAACCAACTGCAGACCATATACACCCTGTGCGCTGGGAATCTTGGGGAGGATTGTTTCTGTGTGTACAATCCCTGTATGAGAGAGAATCCTGCCCCTGGGGCAGTGAGGCACTCCATCTCTCTCTATATAAGGTTGTGTCTAAATAGCAGTAGGTAGCCCTCTCTTTAGGGACAATTATGTTTCTCTCCCATTCACATTCACTTTCTTTAGTAGTAGACTAGTTCCTGTGAAAACAGGATTTTTGCTCCCCAGGACTTCATCTATTTCTGCTACTGCATTCATTCTTTGTATGAAATCAGACCCTGGAATCCTCCAATTGTGACACTATCATTGTCCCACAGCAACTAAATGTTACATCACAAACAGAGGATCATTGCTCGAGGTTGGAAAGAAGCAGAAGGTTCATGTAAACATTTAAAAATCTAAACCCTATTTCTATGTAAAGTGAAAATGAGCACTGAGAAATAAAGAGAAAATATGACCTAACATTCTAGAGATGGAAGGATTTTATAGTTCTCTGCAAGGAATCACCGTCTTTTTTAGGAATAGAGTATCATTTAAAATTGTTGCCAAGTATGGCTTGGGCTAAGCTTCTCTTTACTTGATACTGAAAACTTGTGACAACTTGAATAGTCTATTCATAACACAGGCAGACTTTTGAGGAAACTGCATAGAAAAGGTGAGCAGCAAGCCTTGCCTGTGTGTAACATGCATGAAATTGGCATTCATTGTCATGGACTGCTTGCCTCACAAGAGGACACTGATCTAATATGTGTCAGGTCATAATATGGAGAATGGAATAGTGTGTGTGTGCATGCACATGTGTCCTTTCTCTGTTAGAGCAGGCTTTCTGGGTTGCAATCAAAGCAACTGTGAAAAATTATGTCACCTTTGTTTTCAGGTTGTTATAATAGCAGATTAGGCTTTCATACTTTATCACATTCAGCAGCCAAAGATGACCAAATGAGCGAATAACAAGTTGTGTGAGAAAATAGCAAGGTTTGAGAGTATTAGGGAAAATAAAACACAAAAAACTCACATTAGTTAAATACGTTTAATTAGCCAATTAACTATAGCATGTTTATTATTAATTCATTAATTTCAGGTGGTTTTAGCTAAAGCACAGACTTGAGAATTCTTATCAAAATACAGTTTAAAGATAAATAAGAAATTACAGAAAGTAAACTAAGTATAATTATATGAGAGTGTCTAAATGCATGAATTTAATTTATGATGTTAAAACTTATCAAGAAGTAATAAATCCAATCATAATAATTCAGTCTTCTTACCAAATAGTAAATGTATTCTAATTCTTTATTCTGTGGAGGTGATCTTGTGTAGCAAAATGGAACTATGGTTCCTTAATACAAGTCTTTATCAATTTGTCAAATTTGATATCAATCAAAAGTTACAGAACTGGCAGTTCTACCATCAGTAATTCTAAAGTTAGATGTTTGAACAATTATTGAATTACTGAAATGTCAGTTAAATAAAAAATTGCCATCCCTGATGTTGATGATTTACAGCCAAACCTTTTTCTTATTACATGCACAAGCCCCCAAAATATGCTTTTAACAACTCAGTTGTTTCTAATTTCTATGAAAATTCCCCAACATGTGTAAACACAGGTAACCTGTAACCCTCAATCTTGATTTGTAACTCTTACCTATGCAAATGCTAAAACAATAAGCTTTGTAGCTTGTAGTTCATGTGCTACTACAAATCAAGGGTTATCTGAAAAATCTTTGTTTTCAGCTTGTATGCTTTTTTTAGCTACTTTTCCAACATAGTGAAAACAATTTGTTAGAACTAGTACTATGCTGAAATAATTTAATGAATTTGCCCACCGCAGCACCTGTGCTGACCATAGGATGACAATTCCATTTGACAACAACTTTCAAGGTTATGAAATTTTGTTTGTTGTTCCTCACTGGAATGAAAACAAAACCTTTCAAATGCTTTTGTGAAAGAGAATTGTGTCAGAGCAAAAAGGACTAGTTTTAGATTTTTTCTTTCCAGTCACCATCACCTTGGGTCGGCAGTGACTAGATAGCAGTGGAACTCAGAAAGCTTTCTATACAAACAACTGAAACCAATATCTTCATAAAACATTTTGGCTCTGACAAAACATCGCATTTTGATGAAGACAGATTTAATTGAAAATGTTCCACCAGCTCTACCCAGCACTCCTAACCTCTGTTTTTTTGTTTTGTTTTTAAAAGGGCATATAGTGGAAATTTTTGAATGAGACACCTTAAGTGATTACAGACTTTTTAACTTGGATACATACTCTGTGAAAAGTAGTTACTATAGAGTAACTATGGGTGTGGTTGCAGACCAAGCTGGATGAGCAAGCATTTCAAACAGGTGATTAATAGAAAGCAGAAAGCCTACAAGGAATGGAAGATGGGAGGGATCAGCAAAGAAAGCTACCTCTTGGAGATCAGAAAGTGTGGAGATAAAGAGAGAACTTCCAAAAGCCAAGCAGAGCTGGACCTTGCAAAGGGAATTAAAACCATTAGTAAAAGGTTTTACAGGCATATAAACAAGAATAAAACCAGGAAACAAGAAGTGAGACTGCTAAGCACTGAGGATAGGAGTAGAGATGAAAGATTATCTAGGCCTGGCCTAACACCTAAATAAATACTTTGCCTCAGTTTTAAATGAAGAGCTTAGGGGTAATGGCAGGGTAGCTAATGGCAATGATGGATAAACCATCCCTCCCTTAGGAGAGTATTTTAAAATTACCACTGTTTGGGACCAATTATTTATCTTATATCCATGATCAGTGTATTTTCCACAAGACCACCTTCTCCTGTTTTTGAGGCTGTCACAACCTATTTCTACTCTCTTGAGCATCATCTATCTCTAAAGCAAGATAAGATCCTTTCAGAGTCAGTAGCTTCACAGCCTGTCTCTTACACGTAAGTGTTGAATTTGGATTTATCAGCTCAGGAACGTAGGCTTGCTGAGCTGAGCCTGTGCCAGGAGTTATCCTGACTGTGTGCCAGATAAAATAGTTCAGACAAACCAACTGTGATAGTAAATGTGTGTCTCTTAACTTGTTCATCCAGCATGTCACTGTATGTGGAGTTTACACCTAATCTGTCTTGTAAATTTGGACACAGATTTCTCCTACAATTTGACCCTTTACGCACACTTTTTCTTCAGCAGATATAGGGGAGCCTTCCCCTAGCCATCAGTCCATGTTCCCAGACAGATAGGAGGGGATCCTTCAATGTACTGTTCCACAAAGGCACTTTAGGTTTTTATTGGACTGATATAATTTAGTATTTTTCTCTCGACAAGTTTAGTACAAGCAGTTGTGTAAAGTAGTTCCAGCCACTTGCATCAGTGAATTCTCAATATTACATGCCATATTGGGAAAAGAATGGATGCCTGAAAAAGAGATGAGAAGGTGAAAAGTAGCTCAGCAGCAGAGTGGACCTCTTTTCTTGTGGTTTATCTATCTCAAATAGCCACTGATCCTAATTTTTTTTTTTTTTTTTTTTTTCTCCACTTAGGAATCATTTTTTTCCCATGGAACAAAACTCCTGAGGAGTGCTATCCCTCCCTGGTAGTGACTGTCTTTCCCCCCACCCCCATATGACACTTTCTTTCTTCAGCTGGTGGTAACATCTGGGTATATCATTCTTTTGATCAGTTCCTGAAATAAATTTGCAGAATTAATACATAGGACGAGCATCTTTATTGTGCCAAAGCGAAAAGTGGTGATGGCAAGGTGAATAACTAGCAAAGGATTTCAATCTATTTGGCTAGCCTTCAGGGAAATATGCCCCCCCCCATCCCATCTACTAAGATAGGTGTTCTCTACCTGTGGATCACACACAGGTATCAAGGGAATGTCAACCTATCTTTCCCATATTACTAAATGATAGGGGGTCTTAGCTATTTCCTAGCTGGATGGGAAGGGGACCCCAGAATAGTTCCTTCAATTAAGGGGGAAATGGTCACAAAATGGAACAAGTTTGCAAACCACTGTGTTAATACATTTGTTCTACAGTGTGAATACATACAAATTCATTATTATATAATATCTCACCATTTCCCAGCAAAATCTGATCCTCCTGCAAGGGAGTCCTTTTTGCAGTTCTCCCCTAAGATATGTGAAATACTTTTGGAGAAGACCTCTGAAGAACTTCTCACTAAATGTTTAGGTAGCATATTAAATTTGAAGTCATCTGTAGCCACATACTAATATCATGACAAAGTAGGTACCAAATACAGGAGCGTATTGCTATTTGTTCAGCATCCAGCAGCAGAGTCTGAAACTTCAAGAAACAATGAGCCAATGGACCACCCAACTATTCACACATCAACTCAAAGTCCACAAAGTATTTCCAAATCCCGTTCTGAACACCTCACTTAAGTAAACATACTATTTCCCCATCTGTTCAATACCTCACCCCCAGTGTCTGTGGGGATAACTGTGTGACTGGATTTTCAGAACAGACAGGCACTTAACTATCTAAAAACTCCTACTCAAACTCTATGTAAATGCACTTATTTACCAGTAAAGGAGCAGAGTGCTTGGGCTCTGAAAGTCTGCTTGCTTTTTTTATTTTTTAAATGAAAGCTCAGATGATTGAGCCTTCAAAGATGACAGCCTTCAAAAGAAGTATCAATTTGCTGGGCTACTGCCAGCCAACCTCATTCTAGCCCTGAACATACTTAGTAGTAGAGGGCAGAGTTCACCCTGCTAATAGCAGATAATGGATTCTCATATAATAATACAAGTCCCAAAATGAGAACATTCATTAGGAGCCAATATTGTATTCTCTTATAAAGTACTCTGATAACTAACTTGTGCAAAAAGGATGGTGTTAATATGTGTAATTGCAATCATTCCTTTGGAATGAAATGAAAATCTGTACTTCCACCTACATCCGTTTCTCTCAATGTAAGACAAACATGCTTATTACAGGTTCACACAGGAGGGCAAGACTTATGTTACTGAAATTGCTTTTAAAAAAAAAGTAATTAGTATTAAAGGACTTGAGCAGAAAGAGATGCCTAAATACAAACAGACGTAAAGTGGGGGGAGTAAGTCAAGATCAGGGCTTTTCAACCTTGATAATGTCCCTGGGCATTAGGTGCAATGGACTAAATTTTCAAAAAAAATGCAAATTAAACTCAGTCAGGTGTCCCAGTTTTCATTCTTAAAAACGAAAGGGAGGGGAGGAATCAAATCTACTTGAAAATAACTAACTGAACCTGCCTGAAACTGCACCTCTAGGCATGTGGGGTGCAAACGTAAGTGCTGCAAGGAGTGGAGAGCTCTTTCTTCCCTGTGCCAGCTGATGGTGCCTATGGCATTTTCAAAAACACCCCAGGCACAATGAGATCATTGTGAGGTATGCAGCAGAAGAGACAAAGAGCAGCTCACAGGTAATTCTCCACATTTCCAGGAATAGCTATGGTGCTCCTGAGCATAGTAGGCTTGCGCAAGAAAAAGCTCCTGTTTGTTACAAATATGAGGAACAAGGAACTCTGCTGCCCACAGATGACATGATATGGGGAAGACTGGGAAAGAAAGAGAGGAGGAAAGCAGATGTCTGACGCTCAGTACCAGAAGGGAAACCTATAGGGTGGCTGTTGAAATGGAGAGATCCCCTGAAGAGAACCATGTCTCAGAGAGCAGCTGCCAAGCTAAATATCCATTAAAGCCCAGCAAAAGCAAACTTCATCCCTTTAGCAGGCCTGACAACAGTTCACATTGGGCTGGTGTCAACTTTACCAATGGCAGTCTTTGGATAAAAATACGGGATGCAACAATAACAAAGTGCAAGCTTAGTAAAGCATTGAATAAAAAAGATGAAGGTCTAGATCATGGCTTAGTATCTGTCCTCTGCACAGGGAAGCATGTTGTTACACTGCCCCTCGAACAGCACCCATCTCCCTGCTCCAGGGAGAGAGTGAACTGCCCTGGGTCTATACACGGTGCAATGTGTATTTTGCTAATATGCTAATGTAGCCAAGATTCCACCCATTCACTGTCCCATCCTTCCTGCTTCCAAGGGGGGGCATATAAGTAACTCTGTGGAGCCTGCTTCTCCTCCTGCATCGCATGTGGTGGTAACTGGTAGCGGGCACAAGTTTAGAAGGGGGCTGTTTACTACCTTGCATGGGCATGCAAGCCCAACCACAATCTGGCTCCAGCAAACATCAAGAATAAAAGCAATTCCACAAATGTGGAGTGTTTCCTCTTCAGCTTCTGTGGAGAAAAGTTACCAAACAAATGAAAAGCTGTAAGAAACAGAGGAGCACTCCCGGACTCCAGTCCATGCAGGGAGACAAACGAACAGTGGCATTATTATAATAGCACAATGTGAGGATGTCTGGCCAAAACCATAAGGGGCTCCCAAAAATCTTTGCAGCTGAGAGCTATAAATGACATTCCCTGACTATAACATTTCCCCCATTCAAAAATATCCATCCTTTTCCCATCCAATATTTCCAAACACTCTGCCTCCGAAATCCATCTAGCCTACCCAATACCTCTCCAGTGAGCAGGAGGGATAGTGGTGATGGTGATTCCCAGGCTCTTTCTCCTCAATTCCCACAAAGAGGTAGTAGCAGAACTAAGTGCATTCCTGTAAACAAGTCAAAGCAGACCCATGGGTGTATAAAGAGTGAAATGAGAAACAAGAGTGGGAGTCCTAGTACCCATATTAAGAATATAATGCTGTAAGCTGTGAGGAATAGAAGGTGGGTTCAGGGGAGCGTCTTCCATGCCAGTACATTGTGTCAAGGGAAGTAATTCCAATGAGAAAGGAGACCAGAAGCTGTTTTAGCACCATGTATTATTATAGCACCTAGGAGCTGTAGACATGGTCCAGGACCGTATTGTAATAGACGCTGTGCAAACACAACAAAAAACAATCCCTGCCTGACAAGCTTACAATCTAATTATAAGACAAAAGACAACACACGGATACAGACAGGGGAGTACAAGGAAACAGTATTTGTCACCATGATAGGAAGTGGACTTCCTACAGCAGCTAACTGTTGTCAAGATTTTTTGTAGGATACATGACAAAGGAGAGTTTGAAGGAGGATAATGCATGACTTGAATTGATGTTTACAGGGCACTTCTCCCAAAAGTGATGGACTGCATGGGGAGAGCACAAAGGTGACTGTTTGAATATCAGAATTAGAAGACCGAAGGCCGAGCCATAGACAGTAAATATAGATTTACTCCTTGCTAAGTCAGTAAATCTTCTCTTCTCATATGTGGAAAGACAGGGCTTCTGAAAATTGATGGAAGTTGGATCCCTTCAGTGGCAGGTGCCAACCTGTTGATTTGGGCTATTCCACTCCCAGCATAATGGCTCTGCTCAAGCTTTACATAACAGTAAATATGAATTGCCATATTTTGGCCAGGTGGGAAGGTCCACTGTAGTAGGGACATTTGGATCTGTGGGAAAGCCACTATTTATATATGCATTACTGCAGAGTGGATCAGCTTTGATAGCAGCAGAAGCAATAACAGCATTCAGCATCTTGCCACACTATGCACATGTAGCCTTGAGAAGAATCTCACGGTTAACAGTATTTTGGAGAAACTATAGGCAGTCATTAGAGTGGCTGAGGCTAATTTCACAGACATGAAATTTTACACCAAAATGCATTTCACAAGCTAATATATAGCAGGAAAAAAATCTTGGAGCAGATCCTCAGCAATCGACATAACTCCATTGACTTCAGTGCAGCTACGCTGATTACAGTTGTTGAGAATTATATGCTGTAAAATTCAAAAAAAAAAGTGAAAAATAAATCTAACATTTTCTTGGAAACATTTTTATCATTGTCTCCCACCAGTAATAGCCAATGCCAAGCACAAAACACAGATTCTCAAAATTTATTCTCACAGCATCTCAATCCACTTGAAAAGTGGGCAGCTGCATTTTGACCTAGCTGTAGATCTACCAAGATGATTTACTGGTATTAAGTTAAATTATTTTGCTGTAGAATGTCAGTTATTCATGTATTACAAGTTATGTCACTGTGTACTCACAGGATGCACCATAATGGCTCTTGAGAGGCCATTATGGTGTACTGTACTAATGATCCATACATAATGAAAGTGTCTCAGTCACCTCCATTTATTTCATGATGGATCCTTCACACTAGTTTCATTGAACATAATACATTTGTTTTCCTTTTTGGAAATAAAAAGTAGACATTAATTATCTCTCAATTACAGTGATACTCCTAATGAGCAACATGCACTCACACACTGATATTTTTAAGTTATTGTGATCAGCTCAAATGTGGTCAACCAACAGAAAAAAATGGATTGTCTTCAAATGAATTATGTCTTAGAGTTGGACCAGGTTCTAGTCCTGGCTCCACAGGCATTTGGCCTATTGGTATAGGCACTTATTGTGTCTGTGTTACAGTAACTCCTACTCTGTTCTGACAGTAAAGGCCCCAACAAAGACTGGAGCTCCATTATGATAGGTGTTGTACAAATGCATAGTCGGAGAAAGTCCCTGCTATGAGCTTACAAACTAACCAGGATAAGACAGACAAAGAAGTGGGAGAAAATAAGTATTACTATCACCGTTTTTCAGATGGGCACAGAGAGACTTGTCCAGGGACACACAGCTAGTTCATGGCAGAACCATGTATTAAATCCAGTTTGCCTGAACCTCAGTCTGATGCCTTGACCACATGATCAGCCTTTCTTATCCATTTGTTAGAAATCTAAACTCTTCAAATCCATGAAAATAAAATAATTCAACTGATAGATCACATGTTGTGCTGTTTCCTCCATTGCTTCCTAAGCAATCACTATAAAAGTTAAAATAATGAGTGGATTCAAGGGCAATATTTCACAGCTATTCCCTTCAAACTTAACCAGTAGTTCAATAGCACTTAAGCACATAAAAAGAAGGCATCCTGAATAATAGTATTATGATGAAGACGATCTGAAGTACCATCATTCTGGCTCTTATAACATGTTGCTTCATTTCCCCCCTAATTCTCTAATATCGTAGGTGTCTTGCTGCACGTATAATACTATGTACTATAGCATGTGCCTAGAGGAGCTTGCTTATGGGTCCCAGATCCCTGCAGTATCAAAACACAAAGACCTGATTTAAAGAAGGAATGAAAAGCCTGAACTCTCAATGTCCTGGCCTTTGTGAGTTTAAGTCAGACCCCTGTCTATGTTTTTTGTTACTTGGATTTATTAAATAAAAGCTAATGATGGAAAATGTAATAAGCGAAGCCAATAGAGCATACTCTGGGGTTCTGAAAAACATCTCTGGCTCATTTTGAAAAATAAGAGCCTATTCCAGGGTTTTAAGAAGCTATCTACACTTATAAATTGTTTCAGTAACTTTAAAATTACAGTAAAACACTCCTGGTAAATAACTGTATAAAAATATGCCCTCAAAAGCTGATAACCACAATGTAAATAGACATAAGACACATGTAAATAGACATAACCGCATGTAAATAGACACATGTATGTCTTGGTAACAGCCTCTCTTTCTGTACTTTACCCTTAATATTTGAGAACAGTTGGATGCTTGATCTGACAGGACAGCAGAGCATTCTCAGTGGAGGACCTTGATCTTGCTACCCCTTCAGTCGGGCAGAAGCAGGTTTGTTGGTCTTTAAGACATGCTACAAGGTATATCCGTTTATCCAGGTTTTCTTTGAGGGTGATTGTCTAAGAGAAGGCCTGTAAAAACTTGTCAGTTTTCCATAGGTAAATACATAAGGTCACTTCAGTATACTTACTATAGGGAATAGCGTGGGAATACTGCAAATACTGGGATAATTGGCAAGCTTTAAAGGGTAACCAGTATAGACAAACTGATGATGATAAGGAGGAGGATTTTTTAAAGCTGGCTTCTCTTTTTTGCTTTCTGAAGTTTCTATTCTATTATTTTCTGTACTGATTTAAATATTTCAACACAAAAACCATATTGCCCTGTGAACAATAAACAAATATAGTCTTTACTTTCTCACTGGCAATAAAACTTCAGATCTATTTTAAGACTCACAGTCCTAAAATTCACTGTTGCTGTCTAAACAACAGCAAAGTTTAACTTCTCTCTACTTGCCTAGGGAACAAAATGGCAGAATATTATGAAGCACATAAGCTATCCATCCATTCAGATCACTTGATTGGCTTTGCTAATGTGATGAGGTCAGGAACAGTATTGGCTGCCAGTATTGCAAAAGAGATTATGAATGACAGTGAATAGTCATTGGGACAGAGAGAAAGTGAGACTGACTCTATAGCCCAGGGGTTGGGGCCCAGAGATGGGAGATCCAGTTTCTTGTCCTTGCGCCAATGACTTTTTATACAAAGTGGAACTGTTTCAACAGGAGAGATTAAGAGAGGTCACATCAGATGGTGGTGAGGGTTGACTTTTCCTGATTTCTTTAGGGAGGGTGTTACAGAGCTTTGGGTCTACTTTTTCGAAGACTCTGCCTCCAGCTTCCTCACTCTACTAGTAGCAAGGCATTTGGGTCTAGATACACAAAGAGTTGGGAATTGCAATGCCTAACCCCTAGGTGCACTTAGTGGAATCCTCTGACCCGAGTTAGGCACCCGGGTTCCCCATACAGTGCAGAGGTAGAGTTATGCACCTAAGAAAGGGATTCTCAGAAGCCAGCAAGCTGATCGGAGAGCCACATGAGGTAGGCAGGAGTGAAATGCAGGGGAAAAGGGTGGGACTTAAGACACGGATTCGCAAAGGTACTTAAGTGTTTAATTCCCACTGATCTGGACTTTAGGACCTGGACTCACAGGTCAGAGATAGGTGTGATGTTGCACTCCATATGCTTTATGGAAATATGCTGATGAATATGACATAACTGGAATATGCTTTACGCTAAATACCCCTTGTGTGGTGTCTTTAGAAAGCTTGTAATCTACTAAGTGTGTTCATCCTATTTGTTTGCATGTATTATTTCTATATCTGGAGCTAGGAGAATAAGGTATAAACTTGTATCACTGATGTAAACATATTAAATGGAGGCTATTAAGGGTGCTCCAGAAACAATTAGTTGTAAATGGCCTTAGTTAATTGAAAGCCTTCCTGTGTACGTGTGGGCCAACCCAGGAAGAATAGAGACTAGGGATCTTATAGTGAAATGTGACCATGTCACATGATACTGGAATCCATCTTAATCCTTGTACTTTTCCATTGATGAGGCAGGGGTGGGGACAAGCACAGACAAAAGATTCCCGCCTTATGCAAAAGCTATAAAAGTGGGAGGAGCAGGACAAAAGGGGATGCCAGTCATCAGAAAAAAAATTGTTACTCACCTTTGTAACTGTTGTTCTTTGAGATGTGTTGCTCATATCCATTCCAATTAGGTGTGCGCGCGTCGCGTGCATGGCTGTCGGAGAATTTTTACCCTAGCAACACCCAGTGGGTCGGCTATGGAGCCCCGTGGAGTGGCACCTTCATGCCGCTCGATATATACCCCAGCCAACCCAGCGCCCCCTCAGTTCCTTCTTGCTGACTAGTCCGACAGAGGGGATGGGGGGGGCGGGTTTGAGCAACACATCTAGAAGAACAACAGTTACAAAGGTGAGTAACCATTTTTTCTTCTTCGAGTGCTCACTCATATTGATTCCAATTAGATGACTCGCAAGCCTTACCTAGGCGGTGGGGTCAGAGTGAAGTAACATGGATTGTAGGACCGCTCTACCAAACGCCGCATCGTCTCTTGTTTGTTGGATGATGGCATAGTGCGAAGCAAAAGTGTGTACCAAGGACCAAGTTGCGGCTCTGCAGATCTCCTGGATCGGCACCTGGGCGAGAAAAGCCGCCGATGAGGCCTGGGCCCTTGTGGAGTGAGCAGTGAGGTCAATACCCCGGCCAGATCATAGCAAGCGCAGATACAGGACGTGATCCACGAGGAGATCCGTTGAGAGGAAACCGGGAGGCCTTTCATCTGGTCCGCCACCGTGACGAAGACCTGGGTCATCTTCCTGAACGGTTTTGTACGCTCAATGTAGAAGGCAAGGGCCCTACAGACATCTAGGGAGTGCAGCCGCTGTTCCTGGCAACTGGCATGCAGTTTTGGATAAAAAAATGGAAGAAATATGTCCTGGCTGATATGGAAGGCCGATACAACCTTCAGAAGAAACGCTGGATGAGGCCAAAGCTGCACTTTATCCTTAGAAAGATAATATAGGGTGGTTCGGAGGTTAGGGCTCTGAGCTCAGAGACACGCCGCACTGACGTGATAACGACAAGGAAATCCGTTTTCCAGGAGAGGTAGAGGAGGGAGCAGGTGGCCAGTGGCTCGGACGGGGGCCCCATGAGTCTGGAGAGGACCAGGTTAAGGTCCCATGCGGGGACTGGCTGTCGAAGCTGTGGGTAGAGATGGTCCAGGCCCTTAGAAACCTGCCAACCATGGGACTGGCGAAGACAGAGCGGCCATTTGCACCCGGGTGAAAAGCCGAGATGGCCGCAAGGTGAACTCTGACAGAGTTGCCGCCAAGCCTTGCTGTTTTAGGCTCAGCAGGTATTCCAAGATGAGAGGCACGGACGCCTGGAGCAGGGGTGTTCTGCGCTGAGTGCACCAGCCCGAAAATTGCTTCTACTTAGCCGTATATGAGGCCCGAGTGGAGGGCTTCCTGCTGCCCATCAGTACTTGTTGCACAGATTCTGAATTGCGAAGTTCTGCAGGGTTCAGCCATGCAGCATCCATGCTGTGAGGTGGAGAGATCATACATCGGGAAGGCAGAGGCGATCGTGATCCTGAGTAATCAGGTCTGGAAGAAGAAGCAATGGGACTCGAGCGTTCACAGAGAGTTCCAGTAGCGTGGTGTACCAATACTGTCTAGACCATGCGGGAGCTATCAGAATCATTCGCGCCCTGTCCCTGGGTACTTTGAGCAAGACCCTGCGTGCTAGGAGAAACAGGGGAAAGGCATAAAATAGTCGACTCGTCCAGGGGAGCAGGAAGGCGTCTGTGAGAGAGCCCGGGGAGCAGCGCTGGAGGGAGCAGAAAGTTGGACATTTCCGAGTGCAGCTGGAGGCGAAGCTGGGGAAACCCCCACCTTCGGAAGATGGGGTGGATGACATCTGGTCGAAGGGACCATTCGTGGGAGTGGAAGGACCTGTTCAGGTGGTCCGCCAGCATGTTCTGGACCCCGGGTAGAAAAGATGCCAGCAGGTGAATAGAGTGGGCTATGCAGAATTCCCACAGTTGAATGGCCTCCTGACAAAGGGGGGAGGAGCGGGCCCCCCCCTTGTTTGTTGATGTAGAACATGGCCGTGGTGTTGTCTGTGAGGACCACCACACAACGACCCTGCAACTGCTCCTGGAAGGCTTGACAGGCAAGGCGCACCGCCATCAGCTCCCAAACGTTGATATGAAGGGAGAGCGCGGATGGGGGCCATAGGCCCTGTGACTGAATGTCCCCGAGGTGGGCACCCCATCCCAGGGCTGACGCATCCATGACCAGGGACAAGGAGGGCTGTGAGCTGTGAAAAGGTACTCCTTCGCAAACCACCCGGGGATTTAGCCACCAGTGGAGGAAGGCCAGGACCCACTCCGGAACGGTGACCACCAAGTTCAGGCTGTCTTGACCTGGGCAATAGACTGATGCCAGCCAAGCTTGTAATGGGCGGAGTCGAAGTCTGGCATGCCTGGTCAATTTTGTGCAGGTAGCCATGTGGCCGAGAAGACTCAAGCAACTTCTTGCCAATGAGGTTGGGAAGCTCTGAAGGTTCCGGACAAGGGCCTCTATAGCCTGGAAACAAGCGGCCAGCAGGAGGGCTCATGCCTGCACGGAGTACAGAACTGCCCCGATGAATTCTATTCTCTGGGTCAGTTCTAGTGTTGACTTTGCTGCATTGAGAAGGAGGCCTTAACAATGAAATATGTCCTTGACCAAGCGGAGGTGGAACTGCACCTGTTCTTTGGTGCTTCCCCAGATAAGCCAATCGTCGAGGTAAGGGTATACCTGCACCCGCCGCTGATGAAGGAAGGCCGCCACGACCGCCATACATTTAGTAAACACTCGTGGGGCCGTGGAGAGACCGAAGGGAAGAGCTGTGAACTGATAATGTTCACAGTTGACCACAAAGCGGAGGAAGCGTTTGTGCGCCGGATGAATCGCTATGTGGAAATACGCGTCCTTCATGTCGAGGGCGGCGTACCAGTCTCCAGGATCCAGGGAAGGTATGATGGTGCCCAAGGAGACCATGCGGAATTTCAACTTTACCATGAACTTGTTGAGACCGCATAGGTCCAGAATGGGCCAAAGCCCTCCCTTTGCCTTGGTGATTAGGAAATATTGGGAGTAAAATCCCCCACCCCTTAGCTCCCTCGGAACCTCCTCGATCGCCCCCATGGTGAGGAGCATCTGAACCTCCTGAATAAGGAGCTGCTAGTGAGAAGCGTCCCTGAAAAGGGACAGGGAAGGAAGGTGGGGAGGAAGAAAATTGGAGAGAGCATCCTGCTTCCACCGTGTGGACAACCCAGCGGTCTGTAGTTATGTGGGACCAGGCACGGTGGAAGTGGGATAAACGATTCAAGAAAGGTGGAGTGGGATCCTGAATGAGGTCCAATACATCATCCTCGAGCATCCCTTCAAAAGGCCTGTTTTGAGCCCAACAAAGGCTTGGACGGGCTCTGGCCTTGCCCAGACTGGGGGTTGGAGGGCTTCTTCCTGCCATTACACCCCGTCTCCTATAAAAATCCTGCCTCAGTCGAGGAGGAGTATAGGAGCGTTGTTGTGGCTGCTGGGGTTTAAAGGGTTTCTGCTGGGTATCCGGTGTGTGCATGCCCATGGACTTCATTATCGCCCTTGAGTCCTTAAGGCTTTGTAGCCTGGAATCGGTTTTGTCTGAAAATAGGCCCTCTCCATCAAAGGGGAGGTCCTGCAGTGTTTGCTGAAGATCCGATGGCAGGTTGTAGGCTTGCAGCCAGGAGATACGCCTCATCGCTATCCCCGAGGACAAAGTGCATGTGGCAGAATCCTCAACGTCCAGCAAGGCCTGCAACGAGGTCCGTGCCACTATTTTGCCCTCATCAACCAAGGCCCCGAACTCCTCTCTGGAATCAGGAGGTACTAACTCCTTAAATTTCAACATGGAGTTCCAGGAGTTAAAATTGTAATGGCTCAGGAGTGCCTGCTGATTAGCGATCCTGAGCTGAAGACCCCCCCACGGAATAAACTTTGTGCCCAAATAGATCAAGGTGCCTGGCATCCTTTGATTTGGGAGCTGGGGCCTGCTGGCCATGCCGTTCTTTCTTGTTCACCTATGCTACCACTAGTGAACAAGGCTGCGGGTGGGTGAACAAATAATTGTACCCCTTTGAGGGGACAAAGTATTTGCGCTCCAATCCCTTAGCAGTTGGTGGGATGGATGCAGGTGTTTGCCAGATAGTTCTGGTGGTGGTTAGGATAGTCCGAATAAGGGCTAGGACTACCCTTGATGGAGCTTCTGCTGACAGAATATCCACCATTGGGTCCTCCGCCTCTACCACCTCCTCTGCTTGCAAGTTCATGTTCTGCGCCACCCTGCGCAGGAGGTCCTGGTGGGCATGGAGGTCTATGGGAGGGGGACCAAGAGAGCAGTGCCTGCCACCGCCTCATCAGGTGAGGAGGAGGAGGAGGAGGCCACATGGGGGAGAGGGTCATCTAGGGCCTCTTGCGGAGCTGGGCCCAGCTGTCCTGTGCCAGCAACCTCAGGGCCCGGAGCAGGAACCGGTGTTGGAGGAGGTCCTGCAGCGGGAAGAGGAGCCACCATGTTCTCCATGCCTCCCGGGGCGGGCCAAGTGGCGGTAGCCTCTGGCACTTGTGGTTCAGATGGGGCGGAGCAAGAAGCCCCAGATGGAGCACCCTGTGTCTGGTGGTATGCCCAGGGTGTTTAGAACGGCCATTGGGTGGACCCTTGAGCAGGACCCTGCTCTTGCACCTGCCAATGCCCAATCCCCGACTCCGGGCAGCTATGGTCGAAATGGCAGCGATCCTAGAATCGCAACCCTGCCTCCGATCCCGAAGAAGAGGAAATGGAACAGGAAGGCCACGGTGGTGCCAAGCAGATCTGCACCGGGTCACGCCAACGGGGTGATGGTGAACGGTGCCATGACGCTGGGGAGTGGTGCTGGGACCTAGAACCGTACCGGGTGCCTGGATCTGGACCTGGGTCTAGACAATGAGCAGCATCGGGAGCCGTATCGGGTCCAGGATCTGCTCCTCGATGGCGACCAGTGGGCAGAGTGGCATCGCGACCGGGACTAGTGCTGGGAGTCGTAGTGGTGCCATGAGTACGAGCAGCGTCGCGAGTACAACCAGCACCATGAAGGAGAGCGGTGCCGGGACTGCGAGCAATGCCAGAACTGCGAGCAATGTCAAGATTGCAAGTGGAGTCGGAACGGGAATGGTGCCGAGAACGAGATCAGTGCCATGGCTTGACCGACGGTGCTGATGGGTGGATCAGGGCTAAGCTGTTTTCAGTTAAGTCTGCAACTTTGGGGCATGGACCAGACTCTGGATCTGTGTTGCAGCAGGCTAGCATGCCTGGCTCAAAAAGACAGGGTTCTGGAGTCCCAAGCTGGCAGGGAAAACAGGCTCAGAGGTAATTTCAGCACATCAGGTGATAGTCCTAAGGGGATCTCTGACCAAACCAGTCACAACAGGCATCTCCTTATGCTTGGAATTCTCAACCATAAACCCTCTCCTAGAGTTAAGTGTATGATCTGGAGTAAGTGCCCTAGGTATCTCATGCCCTAGGTATCCCATGTTCTTTCTCACAAAAAACAGAGACAGACCATGCCATTATACCCACTGGTTAAGGCACTCATGTGGGAGACATGGGTTCAAATGCTCCAAATCGGGCAGAGTGGGGATTGAAACCTGGGTCTCTCATATCCTAGGTGAGTCTCCTAATCAGTAGACTGTTGGGTATGCTGGAGCATGTACAAATACACACTGTTGCCTTTTGAATGAGGCCAGATCCTGTAGGCACTCAGACACCTATCAGACTGGGCCCCACAGGCCAGATAGGCAGCAGGGCACCTAGTTTGAGAATTCTGCCAGGGATTAGGCATGAGGTAGCACTCCAATTAGCTTGTTATCCGTGGAGAGGCATCAAGATTAAGGCCACTTTGCACATGCCTACCGGCACAAATGTACATGTACATGTTTAGGTGGCAGCTGAGCAATGGTTTTATGAATGTCAATGGTGCCTAAATATTGGACTTATTCACCTGTCTCTTTAAGTGGCAAAGTACCTTTGTGAATCTAGCCTTCAATACCTTGGTTACCTCAGCTTCATCCTCTATGGCTTCCCAAAGTTGCTCATATCCAAACTCCAGGTTGTATCTAACTGCCATCTCTCTCTGTGTAAGTGAACCACATCCCTGTCTGCTATACAAATGTTCTCCTCGTCTTCAAGGCCTTGCATGGCTAATTGCTCCCATCCCCTTCAGCTCTGAAGAATTCAATGTCCTCTTCATCTTCCTTTCTGCAGTGATGAATGATGCTACATAACTGCAGTTTATCTGAGGAACTCAAAGTGCTTTTCAGACACTAATCAGTTAAACCACATGACACCCTTTTGAAGTAGATTTTATTCTGCACATGGAAAAACAGCTTACCCGTGTTCCTCTGCCTCACTGATTCCATGTGTGTGCCAAATCTGCAGCTCAAGCTATATCTCTTCTACACAGTCTAGAGCCAGCAATCTTTTGATCAATCCCCTATGTCAATGCTTACTATTACCAGCACTTCACATCTCTCCTAGTCTCTTATCCCCAGGGCTGGATTTAGGGGCAGGCGACCCAAGAAACACCTACGGTGCCAGGCTTGGGGGGGGGGGGGGGGGGTTCAAGGCTTAGGGTACTGTTTTTGTTGTTAGTGACAAAAGGGGAAAATTGCCAAAGGATATATGTTCTGTTTTCAGATAAACTATCAGGTGGAAGATCCTCATGTTACAAATCTGACCATGAAGCCACTAAGTGACCCTCACTGGGAGAAGTGCATTGACAGCATAAGGCCACTGAGGTACCAAGTGAATGAGGTTTACAATGCCCTGATGGAACTGACATTGTCAAGTAAAGCCGAGGCTGGAATCCGACATGAGGGACAAAGCCTGGCAAACCAGATCACTGGTCTCAACTGTGGTTTGGCATGATATCCTGTTCCAAGGATATGTTGTAAGCAAGGCATTACAAGCTCAGTTGATGGACATCGTGATCACTACTACTTTGATGAGAAGCTGCCTTGATTTTGTTGTCGACTACAGAGACAACGGATTTGAAGATGCCATCCCTGCTGCCAAAGAAACAACCAAGAACTTAGGAGGTGAGCCTGTCTTCAAGGAAACTCACATTCATCAGAAGAAGTGACAACTTGGTTACAAGGGCAGGGATTAGGTGATTCAAATCTTGGGGAAAAAATCAAGAGGAGTTTTTTGCTCACTCGTTGACACTGCTTGAGTGTCCATCGAAAAAGGGTTTGGACAAATGAAGCTTCACAAAAATAACTGGGGATTTTTGTATGACCTTAGTAAGCTGCTAGCGGACAGTAAAACACTGCTGAACAATTGTATGGACCTTCACTGGACGCTGACACATGGAGAATGTTCAGATGTCAATGATAAAGACACCTATGTCAAATTGGATAACATCCATCACATTTTGCAACATGGGAAGAATTCTCCACGCCAAGTTCTCCAGTTCATTCATGATGCAGAGTTGAAGGACACTTTTCCTAATGTGTGGATAGCTTTGAGGATTCTGCTCAGTATGCCAGTCACAGTCACGAGTGGTGAGTGCAACATTTTGAAGCTCGGGCTTATTAAAACGTACCTTCAATCAACAATGGCAGACGAGAGACTGACATTGCTTGCTATTATATCACTTGAAAATGCCATTGGCCAGTCTTTGGATCTCTCTGATGCTGTTCTTCTGTTCACAAGGTAAAAGGGAAAAAAGCGACCTTTTCAACTAAAGGACTACAGTTAATATTCTAAAGCTGTCACCTACTGTAACACTATTTAATACTGGTCCACACAATGTTGGTGCACAGTTCAATTTCTTGATGTTAGTACATTTCAGTTTATTCTTAAAATTAAAAAGTTTCTATGAGCTTAGAGGAAACATTTTTTTTAATTTGCTCATATATGGCATGAATAAATAAAGATTTACAGATCCTAGCGTGCAAATGTATTGTCTTATATGACAGGCATAAATCATGCATGCAAATTGTGCATCTAAGTCATGAAATGGGCTACAAATGCAATAAAAATAAGGTATTCAAAAGTTTAACAAATGCGGCAGCACCATTTGGTCTAGGGACGGCCCTACTTGTCCCATGTACGTCAATTTCTTATTATTTATTATTAGTTATTTTGACAGTGCCTATGATGTACATAGCATCTACAGTAGTAAAAATATACTTATTAGAAAACTATGTAGATATTCCTTCGCTGTGCTCAGTGAGCACTACCTATATCTCAAATGCGAAGTTACAAAGGAGCCATTTGCGGCTCCCTCATTCTACAACTGTTTTTTTTTTTTTTTGCTGTCCCCATCCCCGTCATAGTTTAGAGCAGCCATAGTACTGTTCTAAACTAACTTGTTTTGTAACAGCCCCAAGGGGTTATCATTCTGGCCACACCCCCTCGGGCTCATGTTACAAGCAGAACCTGAAGTCCCTGCCTCCAAGAGCTTACAAACAATTGAAATAGTTTATTATATTGCCCAGTTGTGTTTGAACAATGAGTATATGCCAGGGGTCAGCAACCTCTGGCACGCAGCTTGCCAGGATAAGCACCCTGGCGGGCCGGGCCAGTTTGTTTACCTGCCGCGTTGGCAGGTTTGGCCGATCGCAGCTCCCATTGGCCATGGTTCGCCGCTCCAGGCCAATGGGGGTGGTGGGAAGCCGTGACCAGCACATCCCTCGGCCCGCGCTGCTTCCCACAGCCCCCATTGGCCTGTAGCAGAGAACCGCGGCCAGTGGGAGCCGCGATCGGCCGAACCTGCCAACGCGGCAGGTAAACAAACCGGCCCGGCCTGCAAGGGTGCTTACCCTGGTGAGCGCCGTATGCCAGAGGTTGCCGACCCCTGGTATATGCTATAAAATTATGTTGTACCGACCAAGGGTTCTACAAACTACTGTAAACCTTCAGTCAGGTGCCAATGGCAGCAACAGGGGCAAAGTTCAATCTGACTTGGGGTCCTCTTCTAAAAATAAATAAATGTAATGAATGCAAGTCCCTACCTAGAGTTATATTTAGACTTGGAAGGATTAGATTTTTATTGGTAAATGTTGGTGAACATCTATTTTACAGTACACACACAAACTGATGAAAAATGAAAATGGAAATTTGCAGATAGGCAGAATAAAAAAAATACTGGTTGAGAACTACAGTGTGATTTGAGGATATTTACTTTGTATATTTTGACGTGATGCTGGCAATTTGTGTTTTGACTGTCATGAAGCTTTAACTTTTTGAATTGCAACCTCTACTGTCATTACACAATTATTCTCTGACCTCCCTCCATAATTTCCTACAACTGTGAAAATTTAAGTCCCTTAAAATAAAAAAGTTTAAAAATAAACCTTGATATTATCCATCAAAAATATAAAAATCAAATTCTGCCAAGCGTAGTTATACTTCTGCCCTTGGAAAATTAAAATAAAACCTTCCTTGGTACCTTTGTTGGTGGTTTTCCCCACTCACAAGTACTCAAGAGTCCTTGGGAATGTTGGAACCACAAGCATCTTTTTTATTTAGGAAAAAGTAAGCAAAGAAAACATGACTATGAACATTGATTATAATTAATGTAAATGAAGCTGGCAAGAGCAGGATTTTCCCCTTTTCCCCTAGAGAGGGAGCAGAGAATTCCAGCCCTCTAAGCCAGGGGTTCTCAAACTTGAGGTCGGGACCCTCAAGGGGGTCACGAGGTTATTACATGGGGGGTCGCGAGCTGTCAGCCTCCACCCCAAATCCCGCTTTGCCTCCAGCATTTATAATGGTGTTAAATATATTTAAAAAGTGTTTTTAATTTATATGGGGGGGGGTCACACTCGGAGGCTTGCTGTGTGAAATGGGTCACCAGTACAAGGATACATCAGGCCATACTTACTAGGGATTTAGATTAGGCCGGCCACAGGTGAACCTGAATGCAACTCAGATGTTTCACACTCTCTTCAGCTCAACTTAAAATCATGAAACTGTTCCCTGGACCCCTGACCCCCAAATTAAAATGACTAATCTTTTGACCAGTAAGAAAGGTCTAGTGAAGTATATATTCTAAAGGTATAGTGCTTCAGAAAAGAAACACTATTCATGTGAAAAGAGTACACATTCTCTAGCAAAAAGATTTTCTGTTTGCCAGATGTATAGAGTACTACAACAAGTGCCTAAACCTGAAAAATAAAAAGCATTTCAGAGGTTTTTTTATACTGTGATTGTAAAATATCTGGGAGGTTTGCCAGGCTCAGTCAGAAGGAGAACACAGTATTTTCTCATCACTAATAACAATGACCTGAAGTCACGTTAAAGATTGTAAGGTCAATTTCCCTCTTAAATCGAAAAAGAAAATAAAAGAACAGATGTGAGTGGTTGCTTGTGTATTTATAAACCACAGTGACATCAGGGTAGGATATATGATTGCCAGTTTCTATGAATTTAAGATTATTTTTATTAAATCATTCATACTAATCAGATAAAAGAGTAAAGGTGCATTTCCTTTTAAGTATTATATAGTGTAGGCCAAAAACACAATTTTATAAACTACATTTAAAATTGAGAATTTCTTCTTTAAATGAGTTCAAATCAGTTTGCCAGATTGAATAGGGATGTCCAAGGTTTTTTCGGGGATTGAATTATCTATACCAAATGCATGAAGTGTAAAATACAATAAAAAGTCATGTGATCATAAAAAGAGTAGGTTTTAAAGAATGTGTAAATTAATATAACTTTTTAACTATATAGTAGATTCCTAATTAATATTACCTGCTATCAGTAGTTTTTTTATCTTACAACTATGATATGAATAACTGAGTGATATACACATGATATTTTCTTAGTCTCTTTTTTTTTTTTTGGTTTGCATTGCTAACAGTAAATCCTACACATAAATACTAGAGTTCTTTTATTCTGCTTGATTTCAGATGCTAAACTGTTCTCATTACTGACTCATTATTTCCAGGAGCTGAAGAAAGGCTTGCAAAGTTACACCTATATTTACTCCTATATTTATTTTGAGCTACCATTACCTTGCATTAAATTCCCTACAATCTGCTTGTGGATTTTAAAGACAATTCTTTCCTTTAGATTATAAAACTAGAGATCAGTTACTGTGCGGAGCATGTAAATTGACCCCCACAATCCTCTTCCTTTCTCACTGCACTATGACTCCAAAGCAAGAACCCAAAATGGAGGTCTTCCACATGGAGGCATTAATGCATTAACCAAACTCAACAAGTAGAACCTCCTCTACTCTTAACTGTGTTACACATCTCTGCAGTCTCTCTGCAGACATTTCACTAACATGTATCCCATATAAATCATACACTCTGGAAATCTTTCATGGTATCTGAGGTAGTGCTTAGGCTACTTATCAGCCAACTAGAGAGACTGGTTGATGATTGTCCAAAAGGGGTAGAAAGATTAAAAGAGGTAGGAAAGCGTAAAGTATGACACACAATATTCTCTCTCCAGGAGCCTTAGAAAAATTGGGAGCATATGCTAAAGCAGCCCTCAGGCAGCTTTAACTTGTGCAATCAGCCCTTATGTAGCAGATTGTCCTAAGCCTCTCTCACCTTGGCAGCATTACAAGGGTCAGATTCTCACACGGATGAATTGTTCCTGAACAGTTTCTGCAATGTGCAGAATTATATGGGGAAAAGTTTTTGTTTATCTTCAAAGTGAAGGACTTCTCTTTTCAAGTCTTTTTCAAAATGTAACAAACTTATTGTGGACAATGGAAAGGAAAAGTTCATTAACCATTCATATTGGTATTCCTCTGGGTACTTTCTAACAGCAATTCAAGGCCATCTTCATCCAATGAGGGTTTTGGAGTTACCCCCCACTCCCATTTCTATTCAAGCTTCCTACCTATATCCTTTGCATATTTTGTAGTATATGGCAATTCATCAGGCGAAGAGCTTTTGCTGCAGTTGCAGGTCCCCTGCAGCTTTGGCCAAATTTTGTCAGATGTTAAATTTTGCAATGGAAGTAGGACCCTGTGGGTACATGAATACTTGATATACTAGCTCTTACGTCCTCCAGGTACAAAATAATTTCTTCTTTATTTGAAAAAAAATCACTTTGAAAATATCTAATTTGTCTATGTATTTATTTCCACATTCCAGATCAGGCTCAACTAGAGCTGCTTTAAGGCAGATATACAAGGAGGGGGTAAATGATGCAGGACACCCTTTCTGCCCTGCCCTTCCTTGAAAAAGGGAGTCACAAGGCCAGTGCTTGTGCTGTCTCAGCTTAAGAGAGGGTAAAATAGTGTGTGACAGGTTTATACATTTCTGGAGAGGGCTATGGGCTTTGTCTTGGTCCTGCACACCCTGCACATTTGCTGCAAGACTGAGGCAAATGCTGAAGGGAGTGTGATGCTACACTATTTTACAGGGTGTAGTAGTCACCACTTTTGAGCATATTTCCCCAGTGCTTCAGGAGGCAGGCAT
Organism: Terrapene triunguis; assembly: GCF_002925995.2. Classification (NCBI taxonomy): domain Eukaryota; kingdom Metazoa; phylum Chordata; order Testudines; family Emydidae; genus Terrapene; species Terrapene triunguis. The sequence goes on from NW_020664368.1 coordinate 7,950,793, forward strand.
TCTTGACTGTCCTCTTTCGGCAGAATAATCTTACCCTTCACCCAAACCTTCAGCACACTGTTGGCTCTCAAAACTGCAAGAGATCCAATAGGGTCCTAGTGCTAAGACTCTTACTACCATCAATTAATTTTCAAAGTTGCCCTGCTTCAATGTTTGCCAGGTATCAAACACTAAACAAGGACAGTAATTACATCTCCCCAAGGACTTCCCCCCTTTGTTTAAAATGGGTTTTCTGAATTTTCCTCGTGGCCTTGTGGTTTACTCTAGCACCTTCTTCTGGTTCTCATTGGTTGACTGGTTTTCAGTAATGTGTTCTCCTCAGGCACAGAGGTGTATGTCTTGTGTTCCTCCAGATCTCACCTTCAGCACACATCCAACTTGTAGGATGATTTATACCAATCACCACACCTCTGGCTCCACCAGGAGGAGACATCACCTTGTGGTCAATATTACCTCATCTCTCCATTAGTCATTTCTGTATATACATATGTTGCATTAGGGCCCTAGAGCCTTGATCTCTTAAAAAGACTTGTGCAGCCAGATCCTCATGGAGCTGTGTTGACTAATACCAATTGTGGATCTGGGCCACTATCTGTAAAATCCTGTTGCAAGAATGATATCTTGAGCAATGGGATTGATAGTCTGATTGAGGTCTCTGGGCACTACAGTAACAGGAATATTCATGTACTATGATGTCAAGCAGTGTCCACACATTACTAATAAGCATAGCAAGAATGTTCTTGCAGAATAGCCAGAAGAATATACATTGTTTGTTTTATTCTCCTTCCATTGTTAAATGATGAGGAATCCCCTTGTCCATATGTAAAGGTCCTTATTTCTGGTCTTGAGGGCTTAATTTCTTTCTTCTGTATATGCCAATAAATAACTGCACAATTTTCACTGTATTCTAACTTTCATGCTTGTTTATAGGTATATTTGGTGAATACATAAAACACCAGCAATTTCTAATCTGATTATGGGGATTTCTATTTTATGAACATATAAGACCTGTGTATTTGAGGCTAATTGAGAAAACCATGGAAAGCTTCAGCATGCTGTAATTCATCTCCTGACAGGATACCTTTCTGAGGGAATATCACATTGGTTCCATGCAGTGGATGTATATTGAATTCTAGATTCACTGTAAGGTCCTGATCTAGCTCTACAAAGCTCTCTTTGGGCTAGGAACTAATAAGCTCAGGTATAGCCCCTTTCTATGGAAGCCTAAAGAATATTGTGATCCACAGAGTCACCGAGCCCAGGATAAATATCTTCAATGCAAGAGTAAGAATATATCAGAAAAAGTTCTCTGACTGTGCAATAAGCTGCTATCAGAGATCAAGATAAGTCCATGTACAATATCTTCGCTTTTAGAATAACTGCAAATCTCACTTCTTTGAGAAGCCCTATTTGCAACAGAAGGTACTATACACCTATTGATCTCTCCCTTAATTACATACACCAAAAATATTCTAAATAATACTCTTCTAGCATGGGAGCAGTAGAATTAACATCCATTCATGGAGAAGCAAAACCTGTTATTTTTAATAACTCAGTTAGACACCTACATGATACTCCTTACAAATGAGGACTGTTAGAATCCGATCTCTTAATCCAGGAAGAAAAGGTGAAAGTTAGATTTTGGTTGCATTTAGATTAAGTAGAATACCGGGATCCATATCCTCTAAAGTATTTAGGTGCCTAACTCCCACTGACTCCCACAAATACTTCTGAGGATCTAGGCTCAGGTGCCTCATGTGTTACTTTTTAGTCTGAAGTGCCAGGGAACTGTAAAATGGGATGCATTGTTGAAACTAATGTTCTATTCTGAATGTGTTTACTTAAGTAAGGCTAGAGACAAAGCTGTGAAGAGCAGTCTCTGAAAGGTGACTAGACTGCTGTATTGATCTCTAAGTTCACTGGAAATTCTGTTTATTAAATGCTAAGCATTTTGTTAAGGATTTGCAAGTGGGTGCTTCTGATTGCTCAATACATAACAATTGTTCCGCTGATAACAGTATATAAGTGTTCCATTTATAATGATGCATTTTAATTTCAACATAATAATAGCACAATGCAATTTTGTGCAGATGTTACATGCACTTGTGTGGATGTTCCACTGCATGTTAGCATAATTGGCCCAGTCATGTGACTTGCTGAGACCCTATCTCCCATTCATTTCAGTAGGAGAGACCAAAGCAACACCCCAAGGCATGCAGCACATCCCAAGTAAGCATTCCTTTTTTGAAGTGTCATTTTATTTGAAGTGTGCTATCACTATGAATGTATCAGAGAAACCCCTAATACAAATAATCAATTTAGCATTCATAAAGTCATATATGGCTTAATTTGGTTTTCCAGTTAAGACATATATTTAACAATTAGGACCTAATTCTGGTCTAATTTACCCTAGTGTAAATCTGGAGTAACTCAACTGGAGTAATTCAACTGAAGTCAATGGAGTCACTCTGGTTTTGCACCTCATGGAAACAAGAATAGAATTTAGCCCTTCGTTTTTTAACAGAAATCTGTCTCTAAATATACAGTTTATTTACATGGGGGAAAATATTGCACTCCAGGGAGCTTAATTTGGTAGTTAGGGCTGAGAACTATGACTCCTGGGATCTTTTCCTGGCTGTGCCACTGACTCCATGTGTGATCCTGGACTGAGCTTTTGGACTTAAGTACTATGGATGAAGTCTCAGTCCCATTGAAGTCAATGACAAAACTCCCAGTGACTTTTAATAGGGTCAGGATTTCACCTTGTGAGACTTAATATGGGCTCTGATCCTCAAGGGCTATCAAGTCACAAAATGAGATTAAGCTAGCTAGGGACATAAAGTATAATAAGAAATATTTTATAAATAAATTAGAAGCAACAGGAAGACCAAGGACAGGGTCAGCCCATTATTCAATGAGGAGGGAAAGACAATAACAGAAAATGCAGCAATGATCAAAGTATTAAATCCTTTTTGTTTTAGTTTTCACTAAAAAGATTAACAGTGATTGGATGACTAATATAGTGAACATCATTATAAAATGGGGTAAGATCTGAGGCTAAAGTAGGGAAAGAATGAGGTAAGAATTACTTAGACTGGTTAAATTTCTTCAAGTCTACAGAGTCTGGTGAAATACATCCTAGAATACTTAAGGAACTGGCTGAAGAGATATCTGAGCCATTGGCAATTATCTTTGAGAAGCCATGGAGGATAGAGACATTTCAGAGGACTGGAAAAGGGCAAATATAGTACCTATCTATAAAAAGGGGAATAAGGACAACATAGGGAATTATAGACCAATCATCTTAACTTCAGTATCCTGAAAATTATTGGAGAAAATAATCAAACAATCAGTTTGAAAGCATCTAGAAGATTATAAGGTGATAAGTAACAGTCAAGATGGATTTGTCAAAAACATATCATGTCAAACCAACTTAATACCCTTTTTTGACAGAGTAGCAAGCCTTGTGCATGGGGGGAAGCAATAGATGTAATATATTTTGACTTCAGTAAGACTTTTGGTACTGTCTCACGTGACCTTCTCATAAGCAAACTAGAGAAATATAGCTTAGACAAACCTACTATAAGGTGGGTGAACAACTGGTTGGAAAACCATACTCAGAGAGTAGTTATCAGTGGTTCACAGTCAAGCTGGAAGGGCATATCGAGTGGAGTCCCACAGGAATCTCTCCTAGGTCTAGTTCCATTCAATAGCTTGATAAATGATTTGGATAATGGCATAGCGTACACTTATACAGTTTGCAGATTATACCAAGCCGGGAGGGGTTACAAGTGCTTTGGGGGACATGATTAGAATTCAAAATTATCTTGACAAACTGGAGAAATGGTCTAAAATAATAGGGAGACATTCAATAAGGCCAAATGTACTTAGGAAGGAATAAGCAACTGGACAAATACAAAATGAGAAATGACTGCCTAGGAAGGAGTACTGCTGAAAAGGATCAGGGGGTTATAATGAATCACTAAATATGAGTCAACAGTGTAACACTGTTGCAAAAAAAGTGAGCTTCATTCTGGGATATAATAACAGAAGTTCTGTACGCAAGACACAAGACGTAATTCTTCCACTCTATTCAGCACCGATAAGGCCTCAACTGGAGTACTGAGCCTAGTTCTCAGAACCACTCTTCAGGAACGATGTGGACAAACTGGAGAAGGTCCAGAGAAGAGCAACAAAAATGACTAAAGATCTAGAAAACATGACCTACCAAGAAAGATTGAAAAAAATGGGTTGTTTAGTTTGGAGAAGAGAAGACTGAGGGTCTTCATAACAGACATAACAGTCTTCAAGTACCTAAAAGGTTGTTATAAAGGGGAGGGTAATAAACTATTCTCCTTATCCACTGAGGACAGGACAAGAGGTAATGGGCTTAAATTGGAGCAAGGGAGATCTAAATTAGACCTTTGGAGAAACTTCCTAACTGTAAGGGCAGTAAAAAACTGGAATAAATTGCTTAGGGAGGTTGTGGAATCTCCATCATTGGAGGTTTTTAAGAACAGGTTAGCCAAACACCTAACTGGGATGGTCTGATAATACTAAGTCCTGCCTCAGTGCAGGGGACATTTCTATGATTCTAGTTTGTGTGGACCCTGGTGCCATAGAGAAGTCCCATGGCTCTATAAGGATTCTGCAGAGATGCAGAAGAAAGTCCATGCTAGCAAATGCCATTGCAGGATCAGCTCTTGAGTCTAAAATGAGTATTATAATAGCAATTAGGGATGTACATCACGATGTAGCTGCAAGGCCTATTTAATTAATATTTGTATTGTAAATCACCTTTTGCTCTTTGGATGAAAGGTGATCTATAAATGTAAAGTAATATTAAAATTCACCTATACATTGCATCTTTGAGAAAAAAGCCGACATCTCAGCTTACTTAGTCAATTAGGGGAAAAAAGTAGAAAAAATGCTTAACAATCTGTAATTTACATTTCTCAGTGGAAACCAATATTCTGTTTAGATTATAGTCAGGATAATATTATTAGTAAAATAACTGAGTCAAATGAATCATGACTGAAAATCTGATTACAACAAGCACCATGCTGCTATCATAGACTTCACATATCTTCTCCCTTTATCTTCTTATTGCAACACCAAATTTATCCTAGTATTCACTGGGTATACAGGATCTTCAGTTTCCGATGTCTTATAACTGCTGCTTTGATATTATAATGCTTATCTTGTGAATGATGGGCCTTAAATTAATTTTATTCTTACAAAGAAGAAACTACAGACAAGGACAACTGTTTTTAATAATATTATTTACAAGGAGCTAATGTGCAATTTGTTGCTTGTCAAAACAGTGGAAATTATGTTCTCATTCCATGTTAAATATAATTAGCCAATACTTTCAGAAGGGATGTGCAGGCAGAGGAGGTATCTCATATTTTTAGCTCTCTTGCCAATTTCATTATTTGCCTACATTTGTACTCTCTCTCTCTTAAAATATGGAAGAGAGTTAAAGTCACATTATATGTATGTTCAAAAGAAATCCAATAAAAATAAGTTAGATTTCCCTCAATGTATAAAAGGATTAATATTCTGTTTACATAAAGATCTTTTTAAGGAAACTAGTTAGAATTAGAATGTGCACAATGAATCATGATACAAATTCTTCTCTGAGATGTTTAAAAAATGTATAATCTGGCTTTACTGCCATTGTTTTGATAACACATTTTTTTCAAAAAGAAATTATACATTATGCAATATAAACACTTTACACTAAATTCATGTTCAGTTTGTTTAATTAAGAAATAGAAACTAATTATTTTTGTGGTTATGCGACCAGGCCCCAAACAGGTTTGGAACCCCATTGTACTTGGCATTCTACAAACTTATAATAAATGACAATCCATGTCCCCTATCCGTTTACAATCTAAAAGACAAGACATAACAAGCGGATGGAACAAATAAGTGGGATGGGAGAGGAGAGGGGGCAGAGGATAGGCTGACAATAATAATAGGGTGTTTTAGTATCAAATAGCTGTGGGCATAATTGGTAGACAATCAGTGACAGTAATCAGAATAATTACAATTCTCCTCCTATTTATCTAACAAACTGTTAAGATGTTCAACCCCCTAGGTAGAACATGCAGTCCCTGGGCCATCAATGATAGAACACTTTGGCCTTGACTTTCTCTTTCCAAGCATCATCGCTCTCCACTTCCAGCACCCAGTTTTCTTCTCCCTATTTTCTTCCATGACCTTCTCTTTCTCTTTGCTACATAGCCAGCTAGATGAACTCCCTGTCTTAAGTAGAAATTCCAAATTACACAGAAACATACCAATATGTCAACAAAATCTGGTTGGACAACAAAGACAAGAATCTCAGATACGAGAACACAGAACCTCTACTTTTGAGTGCAAGGTGAACTGTGATATAAATGAATGTATTTTAAGCTCTGATCCTGCAACTTCATCCACACAAAGAAATCGCAACTCTGTCTACATATACCTACACCAAAGTCACTGGGGTTCTGTAGAAATCCAGCCATGCAGATGCATTTGCAGAATCTAGGCCTTAATGTGGGCAGTAGCATACATATATAAATATAAAATATAGTGCATATACCATATGTATCAAGATAAGAAATTGCTTTGTTAATGTATAGGGAACCGGAGGTTTTATAATACAGAGAACAATCCTTTTCATGTAAGTAATCCCACTGTGTTCAAAGAGACAACTTACATAGCACTTGCTTGAGATTCAGAGAACCTTGTTCAGTTCCTGGCCCTAACAAAAATTCTTGGGTAAGTCACTTAAGGTAGAGCCACAAAGGGGACTTAGTCATAGGCTCAGCAACACCTAACCTTAAGGATCCTGTTGCCACCCTGTGGAATCTACCACCCCAAATTAGGTGCCCATGCTCCCTATACAATGCATGGGGAAAGTTAAGTGATATAAGGATACAATTCACAATTGGGTGAGAGAAAAAGAGAGAATAACTCCATAGCCTAGTTGTTAGCACATTTTCTTGGGAGATCCAGGTCCCAGTCCCTTCTCCAATGACTGTGTTTCAGACAAAGTGGAACAGCTTCAACAGGAGAGACTGAGACAGTGCTGTTCTGGCATACCTTACAGCCCAGTAGTTAGGGCACTCAACTAGTAAATAAGAGACCTGGGTTCTAGTTCTGGCTGCCCATCAGCCAGAATAGGCAATCAAACCTGAGTCTCCCACATCCTGGGTGAGTACTCTAAGCATTGGGCTATATGGTAAAAGGGAGGCACTACCACCTCCTGTATTTTGTGCTGGGCCCAGTCTCTTAGGCATGCTCTTAGGCAGCTTCTGACAATATGTACCAGATTGGGCCCCAGAGGTGAGATATGGGTGGGGGGAGGAAATACCTAGTTTGAGCATCACACTGAGGCTGAGGCATGAGCTAGGCAGGTTTGTGCATGCCCACCAGCAGAAATTTGGGGAATTTACCAGTGGAGACTTACATGCCTGTGGAATGTAAGTGCCTACAGGGTTAAGCAGCAATTGAATGGGGGTTTTGAAGATGCAAATTTTGGACTTAGGCACCTAAATCTTTTTGGACTAACCTCTAGTTCAGGGGTCGGCAACCTCTGGCACGCGGCTCGCCAGGGTAAGCACCCTGGCGGGCCAGGCTATTTTGTTTACCTGCCGCATCCGCAGGTTCGGCCGATCACGGCTCCCACTGGCCACAGTTCGCCGCTCCAGGCCAATGGGGGAGGCGGGAAGCCACAGCCAGCACATCCCACGGCCCGCGCCGCTTCCCGCAGCCCCCATTGGCCTAGGACAGTGAACCACGGCCAGTGGGAGCCGCGATCAGCTGAACCTGCCAATGCGGTAGGTAAACAAACTGGCCCGGCCCACCAGAGTGCTTACCCTGACGAGCCGCGTGCCAGAGGTTGCCGACCCCTGCTCTAGTTTCTCTGTGCCTCCGTTCCCTATCTGTTTTTGGCTTTTAGGTGTTTTGTTTTCTTTTAGAGAGAGTAATTGTATTTCCTTACCTCACAGAAGTGTGACTGAATTAGTTAATGTTTGTGTGGTACTAAGACACTATAGTCATGAGGGGTATATAAACACCTAGATTAAAAAAGGAGATTCAAAACTAAATAGAGTGGGATTTCTCTTGCTCTGGCCACACACACACACACAAATGATTTAACAGAAACAAAGGACACAATAAAAGACATGCCTGCCTAATATTCATAGAAAACCTCTGAGTGCCTAAAATACATTGTTCAATCATGCTAGAAATATTATATAATTCTGTCAAGGTCAGATTCTGGCAAGTGTCAGTTTCTATTTGCTATATAAGTGCCAGGTGTTCAAGTTGCAGTAGAACTACCCTAGGGCTAGTATAGTTGTTGTATCTAACTTTTCAGAACATTTTTGTTTAACATTTTTATTCATTTTCATAGCTCCTATGTGCCAGTTCTATCTTTTGTCTCTTCTAATGCCCCCATTTTAATCTATGTTGGCCCACTCTCATACCAAACAAGAGTCTCACTATACATCAGGAGGCATATATTAATACATGTTTAAAACACACATGAGCGGTACAAAGCTATGCAATCTTTCTGTATACTATACTTTGCATGCAATTTAACATAGGCATACCATTCATAAATAAGGCTCCAGGGAACCTATCTCAAATGCATGTTAAAGCATACAGAGCATGTCCACCAAATGAAAAAAGAGAAAACCTTTCTATTTTCTAATGGGCTATACATCCTGACTCATAATGATACTCTGGAGTGAAAATGATCTGCACTTCCAAGGTTAAAGGTGAACTGAAAAGCTTTTATGTAGTATTCTCTCAATATTTCACTGTTATATCCTAATATGGGAAAGCCTTGTAATGGAAAAGTTATTTTATGCTAAATGGCTAGAACTAGAAAATTATTTAGAGCTGTCTCTCCCTTTCATACAGTACTTAGAAAAATCTGTGCTCTCATTGTGTAAAAACACCCAATCTTATATTGTATACTCAGGGGTTCTCAAACTAGGGGGTCATGACCCCTCAGGGGGTCACGAGGTTATTACATGGGGGGTCATGAGCTGTCAGCCTCCACCCCAAACCCTGCTTTGCCTCCACCATTTATACTAGTGTTAAATATAAAAAATATATTTTTAATTTATGAGGCAGGGTCACACTCAGAGGTTTGCTGTTTGAAAGAGGTCACCAATGCAAAAGTTTGAGAACCACTGGTATACATCAACCAGTTCCTCTATTAATAACCTACTGTTCTAAATTCTCCATTATGACGAAATGCTGATCACCAAGTACTGAATGACACTGGAATGCAGCAAGTGAGTTGCTATCTGCATCTATCCTACTATATTTATATTTTAAAAAAATAAAGATTAAGTTTTAAAAATGAGAACATGTTGGTACTTGTTCTAAATAAGGATAAAATCCCAGCCCTAATGGTATATAATCCTTCAAAGCCTATCTTATTTCTTTTAAAGAAAGTCCAATTAACCTGAGCATCATTCAGGCCTCTCTTCTTCCACAGCAGCCAAGGATGATGAAATTCAAGAGTTCTAACTCACTGACACAGTGCCAAGACCTGATGTGCTGCTGAATATGGGACATTCCAAAGCTAAAGTGGGAGCAAAGGTCATGGATCAGAATGAATTAAACAAACATGGATTAGGAAAGATCAATGAGCCAGGACACAGACTCATCAGGCTCTGTTTAGACAATCTGCTTGTTCTCACTAAAATTTTCTTCCAACATTACAGCAGAAAAAAATGTACTTGAAGCTCACCCTTGTCAGCTCCTGAGAAACTACCAGGAAATCAAGCAGAAGAGATGGTAAACCAGTATCATCAACTGTAAAAACCCTGATCCTAAGATATCATGACTCAAAAGGCAGTGTGCAGGTCTGCAGGCACAGAAAATGAAGCTATCCAGTTTCACCTGCTCTGGCCCATCCAGTACAGTACTGCAGAAGAGCAGAAATAGACACAGTTGATATGGTGCTGGACTAGGACAACAGGTAAAAATTAAAGGTGTTTTCACCTGCATGTTATCTTTGATGGTAAAACACTGGCAGAAAAGGCCAGTTGTTTTAGAGGCAATAGCTTGGAGAAAAATGAAATTCTACAAGCTGGTCAGAGCGAACCCTGAGGAGTGATGACAAGGTAGGAGAGAGAAGGTTGAAATGAGCAAAGTTCCAATAAGATAGTGAGTTGGCACACATTGGGCAGGAGCATAAAGAGTTTGAGTAGCAAAAAATGGGAGATTTGCTATGTAAGAAAGAATTCTCACACAAGCGAGAGCGGTGTGCCGTTCAGTGGACAAAGCAGACAAAGGCAATATTCTGCAGACTAAGCAGAATAAGGGGAAAATGTCGGGAAACCAAAGACAAGTTTCACCAATATCCCTATGTTGCTGTCCAATGTTTGTCAGGATGCAAATTCTGCCTGTTGCTGAAAAAGAACCTCTGCCACTGAAAATGAAAAGAGAAATCTCAGTATTATCATGCTGTGAAGAAAAACTCTTAAGAACAGTGCTGTTTGCTCAACTCATTTACATTATAATATCAGACACTGATTCTCCCCTCATTTCCATGGGTTTTACATTATTGTAACTTCAGTAGTTACTCCTGATTTACACCAGTTTCAATGATAATCAGGTCAATAGAGTTTAGAAATGGAAAAGATCTGTTTGATCATGTACTCCTTTTTCCTGTCACTATGGGATTTTTCTCTTTAGTAAGTTTTCTAGTGATTTGCCAAGCTGGTTTTAAATTGCTGTTGATAAAGAATTTTATAGATAAAGCCCAATTCACTAATGCATTGAAACCAATGGGATTTTTGCCTGAGGTAGGACTGCAGGACCATCATCTATAAGTTTAAGAATGGCTAGCTGACTTCTAGCAGAGTGACTGATGGAAAAAACACTTACTTTCCTAGCAGGAAAAAAGCTCTGGGAAATTGCAAACTGCAAAACAAATACTATTCTTGGGCATCTGACTAGGATATTGTAAGACAGGAGTAGTTAGACAGAACAAATAAGCTACAGGATAGATCAGAAAACATCAGTTTCTAACAGTGAATATCAAAATAATCCCTGAAAATTATAAGGGACTCTATCAACAGCTATAGATATACCAAAATAAAAAGTGACTTGATTTATAAATTTAGATTTATTTGGGGGATTTTTTTAAGGCCAGAAAGGAGTATTGTGATCATCCAGTGTGACCTCCTGTATAACAGTCTATAGAACAGGGATCGGCAACCTTCGGCACGCGGCACGCCAGGGTAAGCCACCTGGTGTGCCGGGACGGTTTGTTTACCTGCCGTGTCCACAGGTTTGGCTGATCGCGGGCCGAGGGATGTGCTGGCCGCAGCTTCTCGCAGCCCCCATTGGCCTGGAGCAGCGAACTGCGGCCAGTGGGAGCCGTGATCGGCGGAACCTGTGGACGCAGGTAAACAAACCAGCCCGGTCTGCCAGGGGGCTTACCCTGGTGGGCTGCGGTCCGAAGGTTGCCGATCCCTGCTATAGAACTTCCCTGTATTTGTTCCTGCTTCAAGTCCAATACCTGTGTTTGAACTAAAGCATATCTTTTAGAAAAACATCCAATATGGATTTTAAAATTGCCAGTGGTGACAAATCCATCAAAATCACTGGTTAAGTTGTTGCAATGGTTAATTACCCTCACTGTTAAAAAATTGCACTTTACTTCTAGTCTGAATTTGTCTAGCTTCAACTTCCAGACATTGGATCTTATTCTATCTTTGTCTGCTAAATTAAAGAGCCCTCCATTATAAAACTTCTCTTCCCCACATACATACTTATAGACTGTGATCAAACTTTGTCTATTATAAGTTAAAAGAGATCAAGCTCCTTCAGTCTTTCACTATGAGACATGTTTTCCAGTCCTTCAATCATTCTGAACCCTAGCCAATTTTCATCATCCTTCTTGAAGTGTGGACACCAGAACTAGACACAGTATTCCAGTAGCAGTCCCAGCAATGCCAATACAGAGGTAATATAATCTCCCTGTTTATATATCCAAGGACCACTTTATCCTGTTTAGGCACAGCACTGCCCTGAGAGCTCATGTTCCACTGACTATCCACTATGACCCCAAAGTGTTAACTCTTAAAGCTCACCCATACCAACAAGAGGAAATAGCTGATCCTTGCAAGTCTTGGCTTCTGTCTACATGATCATTGCATTTTTGGCAGATGAAGTTTGGACTACTCCACAGGAAAGAGGCTTCATATACATTTCATTAACTGTCTGCATTCATTGGAAAACAGCACTAAACTAGTAGGCCCCTCAGACTAATGCAAAGTTCATTCAAATTAATGGAAACATTTCCACTGATTTCAACTGGCTTTCCATCAGGACCTCAGAAAACACTACAGCCAGTTTGGTAAAGTTATGGAAGTAACATATGAAAATCATTGTACCCCATGCAAGCAGGAAGCTATGTTAACTATTTGTTCATGAGTTTTATGTTTTATTTTGTTTTAATAAGAGTTGCTATGAACCATATGCACAATAATTATGGTTTTTTAAATGCAGCAATTAGAATAATCTTAAATAAAAGAACTTTTAAAATGCCATTCAGATTTATGTGGATACATTGATTATGACATATTCCTTGACTGTACAAAGATTGCAAATTTCTATTAAAATATGTGTACTGCCTTGTTCACTAACTGATATTTAAGTGCACTTCCTGAAGAAATGTAAGTGCTATTACTGTGAGTGACATGCCATATGGCAAGCAGGATCAGCTGCAGCTCTAAACACTGCTGTCTTTTTTTCTCATACTACAGTTTTACGTGATGCAATGTTTTTCTGTAATTGTTCAGCATTATACAATTTAAGCCAGCCATATCCTAAAATGTCACTTTATGGGGTTGCAGCTGATCCTGCTCACCATAAGTCTGCATTTATTTCAAAGATGTCTATCATGCTGTCATCCCACAGGTGCACTCAAACTTTAAAATTTCCCTATGCTTCAGTTTTTAATGTAAGAAAAATGTATTATGCAAGACAAGGAAATGGCAGCCAAAAAGTAAATGATGCTAAATGTCACTTGACAATACAACAGGCATGCAATTGCAAAGCTTGTGTACTCCTACTGGGTGAAAATATTTGCACTATCTTCAAAAGTACGTATTAGAGACAACACTATAGGTACAGAGTGCTACTTTTTGTAAAAGGAAGTGCCCCCACCCCCAGGGCAAAAGTAAGGGCTTTTTTTTCACTTGATTCAAGGAGACACTTAATTTTTTCAGTGGCTATCACTCGATACAGGGATTATCAGTGAAAACAATATTACTTTCTAGCATCAAATGCATCCAACAGTTGTTTACTAACTTAAATGGAGTTACAACTGATATCATATGGTCCAGTATAACAAGTAAAAACAAAATTTGTTAATGTAACATTAAAGTGCACTTCCACTGCAAAGAGGCTATACAAAAATGGCCACTTCTTAATCAAAAGATCAACTCCCTTTGTGTATTCGCGTCAGCTTACTTTAATGCCACAAATAGTCTACTATTGTCTGCTTCTATTACCATTGCAGGGCCAGTACAGCTATGGATAAAGGACATGGATTTTATTGTGGCTCACATGTCATCAATGAAACTGTGAACTAAGTTTCTGTTTCAAGGCCAAATTTGCCTAATTTACCTCTCTGCCCCTCCACTGTCTTCATTTGTGTTGGACAAGTATAAATGAGGGCAAAATCTGAAGACAATGAAACTGTAACTGAAGGCAAAATTTAACCTGCAGCAAATGTTACTGATTATGATCCAGAAGCAAGAAAAGATACAATTTGACTTTTGGATCCCAGTTGGAGTTTTAGATCCTAATAAGAAAACAGAATAACATGTACACTGAGCATATTGGATCTGGAAACCACTGCAACACAATAAATATGGAACTCTAGAATGCAATTTATAAAAAGTCACTTTTTGAATTAGAATTGCAATTCATGGGAAATGTTTTCTGTATGGGGTAATAGATATAGTCTCACAACCAAGGCTAGTTTCCATCCTTTGGTATGTTGTTTCATGTTCAAAATTAAAGGCAGAATAAAAATGAAAACTTCTTTGTTATTAATTTGTTAAAAGTTTAAACCAAGGACAGAGGCAAAATATGATGACAGTATCTCTTAGTTATGTCCATCATGCCTTTGGAGTACATACCAGTATAGTACCATACATGTAGCCCTCTATTCTGAGATCACACAGGCTTCAGTGACTACATACAGTGGAGTTATGTTAGAATAACATGCATGCCTTAGCTCAGAATTTCCATGGCTTTCACCATCTATGATCCTCTGTTTCTTTTACATATTTTATATTAATTTTCCGTTGGGGGATTGGAACTTAAATAGCAGTATGTGACAGATTTATGGTATAAGAAATTGGCAAAAAATATACTGGAAACTTCCATTTAAATTTCTGAGGCTGGACACAAAATGCAGGCTACCACCAAAGATTTTAGTCCCACCTTTGAATTTTAAAAAGTCTAGTTCACTGGAGAGCTTGCAGACTGTTGTTGTGAAATACAGGAAGAATGAGTTTCCTTTACACAGGCCCAGACCCCACGTAATATATGGTAGAGATTGTAATGACAGTTGTACATGTGCCATTCACAAATCTGATAATGTGTAAGAAGCTAGTTTCTTTTGTCACTCTGATTGTGAAACTATGAATTATGATTTGGCTACTCAGTGGAACCATGAGATAGGGGCTGTGGAAAGCAAGGAACAGAAAGACAAAATAAAGAGAAGAAAAATAAATAAATATGGACCCAAAGAAAAGAAAAAAAGGCAAGTTTGAAGTCAAGCAGAAGAGAGCAGGATGTTTTTAAAGTGAATAAAAGTGAGATCTACTAGACAATGTATTAAAACTGAATATTTAATTACAATGAGATGTGGTGTTGATTCACTATGTTTCTTCCGGAGTATTATTAATAAACAGAGCTGGTCAGAAAATATTGATGATGATGAAAAGAAACAACATTTTTAGAACATTTTAATGTGATTTTCTTTTTTTTCTGATCAGTTTTACTAATAAATCACTTACCTTTGTGGTAACTATACTTGCCTCTCTTGTGCTACTTGATCTTGCGACTTCTATAGAGTCTTCCATCAGGCAGCCATTTACTTTTTTCTGAAATTCATGTTTTAATTTTAATCTGAATAACCAAAAATATGATTGATTGCTTTAGATGCAAAAAAAATTAACCTTTTTTTTGGTTAAAAAAAAATGAAAAATATGCAAAGCATTGAAAAGTTTAAGTTAGTGTTTTTGGAAATGATCAAGCTATAAAATGCTCCAAATTGTAATTTTAATGGAAATACCTAATAATGTTGCTATGTTGTTTTAATATGTTTACTATTTAACACGTACACGTTTAACACAATGTAAAAAGTATTGCAGTGGATGAACTGGAGATGTATAAAATCCATTAACACGATCTATATATAGCAAGAGCATTGAAGTACCAGGATGTTTCTGTCTACATTTTTTCTCCCATCTATATGACCTAGTGTTCAGTTTACCATGAATTTAAAATACTTAAGTAATATGATCATAATAAAATGTTTGTTCTATAGAAAGTGAGCCAAACATGTATTAACTGGTCTTATGCTAGCTTCTGGTTACATCAAAGTTGTAGTTTGAGGATATCTCTGGGTGGAGAGGAAAGGTATGTCAAACAAAATGTAACCACAAGGAAATATGAATTTAGTTTGGTTGATAGTTGTCATCTTATACTATGGTGATTCTCTGTGTTCATTTGAATGTGTTTTTTAGATGAAGATTGAGACACAAACTCGTAGAATATATTCTAGCTTAAATATCATGCCAAATGTCATTGGAAAGATGCTTTTCTCTAGATCTTCAAAAAGAGCTTGGTTTGTTTGATAATCTCTGAGATTTGACCTATAAGCTTTAATGTTCAGCTATGACTATATTGTGATCCTTGGATACGGATAATTATAGTCCAAAAGATGAATGCTTCAGAAAATGCTAAAATGTTTTAAATGGGGGGGGGGAACAATGGAAACATTTTGCAACTTTAACTACAGCAGGCACAACGAGCAGAAAGTTCTTATTGGGGAGGTAAATAATGTTACTGCTCAACTGGTTCTGTGCTTATTTTTTCTGATGAGCATTTGGAAGAGCAAAACAAGAAAAGTTGCAATAAGGGTGAAGGACAGAAACAAAACAAAGTAGAAGAGAGGTAAAACAAAATAATTTTAAGAATGGAGCAGAGCTTGGGAAGAGTGAAACAGATTTCATCACTTACCACCACTTATTACCATATCACCCGGAGCTAATTGGATTACACTGTTAAATATTGGAGAGCTGTGGATAACAAATAGTCATTTGTCAGGCCACACAGTTCTCCTTAGTATCATTTTGGGACAAATGAAATGAATAAGGTATGAATCAGGCAAGAAGGCTTTTGCCCTTATTATTGCTTTGCAATATTATTATCAATAAGCATTTCTAGAGAGAAAAGAATTAAAAGGGAAAAGAAAGAATGAAAATGTTAACCATTGATGTCACAAGCGACAGCAAAAGAACTGTGAAATCCCAGCTGAGTTGTTTAACAGAGACTCACATTAGTTCAATGCAAGTTAGAATTAAAATCTGTTTTTATTCGAGTATCTTGTGAAAATGAGACAAATGTGTTTACCAACTAGACTGGCTGGGCTGCTGTAAAAGACTGGCCTAACAATAAAATGGAGCGAAGACACTGAAGCAAGTTTAAATATGAATATTGTATAGTAATGTAAAATAACTGAAATATTATTCTTGGATTGGGCACTTTCATGTCATTTAAGTTGAATAGCTCAGTTTAGTAGCATTCTGTAGCTCACTGCATATAAAATATTCATGATGACTTTGCACAATATTTATATGTTTAAAACTTTTAAACATAATATACAAATGTTCCTGTTTATCATGCATGATTTTGCAATTACCTCCTGTCGGGTGATTCTGAGTAACCTAGTTTGAAGTTTTGTTTCTATTAGCAAATGTAGTCTGCTTTTGGTTAGATCAAGCCATCATGATGTACCATTACTCTAAACAAGGGCAAGGAACATTTACTTGTTCTGAATAAAGGAATTATTTTATTCAATTTGAAATTTTTTCCAGATTTCTAGACCTTTATTGAACCTGGGGCAATCGGCTTTTTACCTGGCCAGCAAACTGAATAATCTGTTAAATGACTTGTGAATGCTCCATATTTCTCCCCTTTCTCGTCTTTTATATACTTCAGTAACATGCTGTGGAAAAATGTGCTCTTCTTCCTCCAAGCCAGAGAAAGAAGAAATGCTTAAATAAATGCCTTTACTATAGCACCAGTCAGCTGAGGAGCTGAGTGTACCTCAGAAACATTAATTAATTATGCCTCATGGCAACTCTGCATGGTTAATATTATCATAAACATTTTACAGATAGACTAAGGCATAGAAAAGTGTAATGGCCAAGATTTTTAAATTTGGGCACTTAAAGTTGGCACCAAAATCCATACTTTGGCACCAGATTAAGTGACCTGACTTTAAGCACCTCTGAAATTCAGGCCAGTTATATACTAGTGCCTAATTATGAATTGTAGATGCCTAATTTTAGATATACATTAATAAATGTTGACCAAATGTTACCCAAAGTTTCACACTGAGTCAGTAGCAAGTCAGAAATAGAAGCAAATGAGCCCTGAGTTCTCACTCCAAGCCTTGTGCTCTAACTACTAGACATAACGGGCCTGTTATCCCTTCTGACTGCACAGCCAACATGAAGCTTCTGTTGGCTGCGTATTGAAGCTATTTATTGATCAATTGAATAAGGAGAAAATATAAAATGTTGGGCAAAACAGCAGTTTTTTGATGAATTTCTGTAACACACTTACTGTGTGTTATTAGGAGCTCATAAAAATGACTGGATTAGTTATCTTTGTCCCCTGAGTGGAAGGAAAGGGAATTCTTTGCATTCAGATGGAAAGCTGAAGGCACTCTCCACATTTTCCCTGGTTCAATGCTTTCTTCACTCACTAAGCCTGTTTTGCATCTATCACTCATCCTCCTGGCAGAGGAGGACTGGATGGGATTCTCCTCAGAGCCCAATAACATTGTTCATCAATCAGAGCTAGAGGGGGCCAATATTGAGTAAAACTAGTTTTCTTCTCCCATTTTCCAAAAACTGCCATTGGAGCAGCCTTTTTTCTGGCAGTTGTGTGGAGTGAGAGAAAAGGACCAGAAATCAAATGTGGAGACTAATGTGGACTAATGTGGAAGAGCACAATCAATTAGTTATCCTCTCATTATGATTTAGCAAAAAGTAACTGGAAAAAGTATTACTTCTGTACACCTAAATACAAACATAAAAATGGCATTTCAAAAATCTTTTACCAACTTTCCATTAGATATCATAATTGAAGTAATGATTACTTTACAACAGATTTGCTGTGTTAGTACACATAAACAAATATTAGCAAAACCCAGTGAAATTTCAATAAAATAGGACAGTGCGATATGCTGATTCCCTACTCACCCTCCACCCTTTCAATCTAATAACGGCTTTATCCACATTGCATGCACAAATCCCCACTGGCCTTTCAAAATTGTCATGAACACTTTCCAACCAAGACACACAATGTTCACCACCCCTCCCCACCAGCACAATCATTCACTATTTCACCCACCCTGGAACAACTGGTTCCTCCATCTCCATAGCACCTAATATTGGACATTCTCTCTGATAAATCCAACATCTGGCCTCACCACATCACATCAAAAACTCCTCCATCCCCGCAAATCAACCATGCAGGGCATGTCATGTTCCTTTTACAGATATGGACTGGCTAAAGAGCTTGCTTATACACACCAGATGTGAGGTTTGTTTAATTAAGGTATTTTATAAACAGTGCCACCTAGTGGCTGAATAGTTTAGCATTCCATTACTGGCCACCTCTATCCTCATCCCAGTACCACAGTCTCCTCTCATCTCCCAGGCACAATCACCCAGGCAACTCTTCCTCCCTAGTATCACAATATTATTTGATTTGCCCACACAGGCACTTCCTTTCTCTGTACCACAGTTTCACCCCCACCTGGGTATACATTGTGTTGCTGAATATTTTGGCCTCACCAGTTGCTTCCACGAGTGGTGGTAGCTCTCCCTGCTGTCTCCTGTGCAGATCATAGTGTACTGATTTTTTGTTCCCTTCCTCCTCCTCTTTACTGCAGCCTACAGACAGCAAGTTGCCATTAGCGGTAGCAAAATCACTGCAAGAAAAAAGAGAGCTGACTTTTAAAATTAAATATGGTGTTGATTCTGCAAAGACTTAGCCCTGGTCTACACTGGGGGGAGGGAGGGATCGATCTAAGTTACGCAACTTCAGCTATGTGAATAACGCGATAAATTGATCCCCGCTGAATCGATCGCTGCCTGCCGATCCGGCGGGTAGTGAAGACATATCCTTAAGCATGTGAATAACTTTATACATATGGCTAGTCTCCCTGTCTTCATGGAACTACTTAAGTGTGTAAACTTATGTATGTAAATAAGTCTTTGCAATGTCTGGGCCTAAGTTTGTGTACTATACAGTATCACCATCAGCTATCTAATTGTCACTATTCAAACCTACTGTCTGCATCAGGTTATTTATTTCATTGTAAGAAGTGCTGTTGTAATAGCCTTAACATTTTTTGAAGAAAAGCTTTATCAAATTAGCATGACAGCATTTTACTCATTGTACGTGCCTGCTCTCTTGGTTAAAAGTCTTATTTTGTTGGTGAGCATGTAGTCTGCTCCTTAGTCTGTTCTTCTGTGCACTGACCAGACTCATGTAGTTCAGCTGATAACTGCTATTTTATCTAACCAAGCAGAGGGCAAAGGGAAGAGAATCTTTCTACTTCCCAGCTTCTGAATTGCCATTTGAAAGGCCATTGAAACATGAAGAAAAGAGAAGATGAATTTCTCAATCCTATTGCTGAGGAGTCAGAAAAGTCACAAATTACCTTGTAGATGAGCCCCCCCATGGAGGGAAGGTATAATTGCAGGTTAGGCTATTATGGGCATACTGAAGAAAAAGGAATTGGGAAAAGTTGCTATAATTGAACCTTCTACCTGTAATGGTAAAATTTAGGGAGAAGGTAGTTGCTTTTAACACT
The DNA here is from genome assembly GCF_002925995.2 of Terrapene triunguis. Classification (NCBI taxonomy): domain Eukaryota; kingdom Metazoa; phylum Chordata; order Testudines; family Emydidae; genus Terrapene; species Terrapene triunguis. Next base: position 7,970,954 of record NW_020664368.1, read on the forward strand.
GAAACAACTCAGTGTTAATTAGAGTTGATCAGAAAACATAAATTTTCCCCATGGAAAATTTCATATTTAAAATCCCTTTTAAAAAAAATTACCAAAAAGTTTCATGTTTTCTAAATTAATTAACAAAATTAACTATCTTATTTTGTTTAGTTTTGAAATTACATTTTTTGGTTTAAATTTTGTGATTAGCAAACACAAAAAATTAATTAAAACAGACATTTTCCCACAGATAATTTTGATGAAACCACAGGAAACTTTTTCAGTCAAAAATGTCAACCAGCTTTTGTGGTTAATATCTTAAGTGGAGACTTTAGTTGGGTAGCCAAATTTCACTGAAGAAAGATAGGGGTGAGAATTTGCCAGGGTTTTTTACAAATTCAAATCAACCTAGGTGATTTTAGCTCAATGTTAATAACTTTACTTGTTTTTAGTGCAGTAAGCAAGACATGTAACAAAATCTGAGAATCTTCTAAAACATCCTCAGAGAGGATGTCCTTCTCAGACATGGAAACAATATATGAATATGGGGACAGGTATTTCCTCCAAGATCCAAAGAGCTGTGTCTGAGTGCTAGCAAGTCCATTCATGGCATAGGGTTTAATTGGTAGCTGTACTGTACAGTAAGATTTAGAAAAATTAAAAATGATTCTGTAGAATGGGGATGATTATGTTGACCTCCTTTGTAAAGCATTTTGAGATCTACTGATGAAAAATGCTATATAAGAGCTAGGTTTTATTTACTATCATTATTATAATCTGATAACTATAATGTGTTAGATGGACTTGTTCATATCATTTATCAGTTTTACCTAAACCTTTATGTAGCAACCATCATCTATCTGGGCACTAACAGAATTACACAAAGCAAAATTCAGTCCAAAGGACTTATATTCTAAACCCATCACTCTAGAGCAGTGGTGGGCAACACGCGGCCTGCCAGCTCCCATTGGACAGAAATGGCGAACCGCAGCCACTGTACCTGCGGATGGTCAATGTAAACAAACTGTCTCGCAGCTTGCCAGAGGATTACCCTGATGGGCTGCATGCGGCCCACATGCCGCAGGTTACCCACCACTGCTCTAGTGATAGAGTGAGCATACCAAAAAAAAAGGAGTTATCTTCAGGGGGAAAGATGGCCTATCGTTCTGGTAGTTTCATTACAGGAAGGCAAGTGTAAAAACATGATCCTTTTTGTGGGGTCTGAAGGTGTTAATATCCAAGTTCCTTCTGTCTCCCTGTGAGATAGTATTCCACACCATGCTCCTGTTTCTGAAAATGCCTTGACCCCAGTCTCCAATGACCACACCCAAGATTTTAGTGCCTTATACTCTCCTCTTGGAGTCCAATAAGCTCATTGCATGGGAATGGAGACAGGATGGAGTCCCGTGGCTCTACATAGGTGAATGCTCTTAAGAAAGAGGATCAGCTGCCCTTTGTGCTTTGGAAAAATATTAATAATACATATAATAATTATCATAATTAAAGCACTTTACAGCTTCAAAACACTGCACAACCATCAAGTAATTAATGTTTACATAACATTAAGATATTCCAATATGCAAAGACATTGAAACAACAGATAGTTTCAGAATGCACAAGGCAAATCCCTAAGCATATCCTAAGAAGCTACACAACCTAGCAGTCAAATTCTCTATAAGCCTTTGAAGAGCAATGTACACAAACTGTCCAATGGCTGTAGGACTAAATGACAGGAGAGATCATTTGGAAACCATCAAAAATCCCAAAGGAAATTTAGTGGGTTAGATGCGCCTTCAGAGTGTCAGAGTGAGCAGTATGGTGCCTTTGGTCTGACTGGACCTGCCATATATTTATTATTAGGTGGGAGGGAACTGACCAGATCAGCAATTTTTCTTGTAAACATTGTGAGATTTTATTGTTAGTTCTGACAACTTATTTGCTTATGATCTGATCCTGTGTTTCTCATGTCCATAAAAGCCCCATTGATTTAAATGGGAGTACTGAGTGCACAAGGAATGCAGGATAAGGTCTTTAGAGTTTAGAATCATTATTTAGATTTTAGGCATGCTTGGAGCCAGCACTCTATATTAATAGAACACTTTGCTTCAATTAGCACCCAGTCTCCTGCATCCCTTCCCAATTCCCTCTGTCCTTGGTTAACATACTTCCTTATCCCTTCACATTAACGAGACAGATGCTCTCTACCAGAGGAGGCACAACATGAGCTGGAGTTTGCATATTGTGTCTGATCTCTGCACACACCTCTGCCATGGAAAATAGTGACTGTTTGGATTATTTGTGTGTGTGTTTTTCCTTTCTTAAGTATTGTTGCTGGAATCCTTAAAAGGGGCGTCTTTATTATGAGGGAGAGTGCATTTTCAGGACCTAGACCAGGGACTGTAAAATAAATCATGCTAAAGATATTTGTAGTTGATTAATTCCATGAGGGAGGTAAGAAAACCAAAACAAAGAACAGGAGAATATTCTTGTACATATATGAAATAAATCTTTATTGTAGTGGGACTCCGAAAACTGCATTACTGTTGCCTTTGCTTTCCACTCATTACAGTTTTATTTGAAAAGCAGCTTAGAAGCATAGTGTAATGGCCACCGAAAACTGAAGCATCCTGCAAATTGGGGGCAGGAAATTATAAGTTTTACATTGAGTTCAATGGGAAAGTCATAGGCCATGCTCCCACTCCTTTGAGGTATTTTCCTCTTTCATTGTCAGCACTATAATAGGCAATCAGTTCCTGAAATGATGCCCTGCTGTCTAGATGAAGCATTTATAGGTATTTTAACCAATCCATTTGAACACTAGTGAATAAAAATAGTTAGACCTTATAATTTTGGTTTTAAGGCCCTGATCCTGCAATGAGCTCTGCACAGGCAAACTCCTGTGCCCACCTGGAGCTCATTGCAGGATCGAAGCCTAAATTACTAAATTGTCCAATGCAAGCGTATCTTCTGAATTCACACCTGGATTTAGCATGACAGGAAACAATATTACAAATAGAACATCCTGATTGCTACTAAAAATATGGTGTCTGTCCTTTGAAAAGTTAATTTCCATAGACTTATGCACATAGATTTACATAGTAATCTGGTGACAGAAGATATTGCTCCTAATGAATTAGGAGATTACTAAAAAAATTATATATAAATCACCACAAGTGATTTTCATGGAGAAATACTGTCTCTGAATGCATTCTAGTCAAAACCCTATGCAGAAAACAGCATTTATTTATAGAACCATAACACTATGTTCTTAGTAAAAAGGAAAATGCTATGTCAACAATGACCCAATATTGCTAGAAAGCATACACACTGGGTAGACAGGTGACCCTGCAGGCTTCATTAAGGGTGAAATTCATTTTTTTCTTCAAAATGCCCAAACAATCTGGCTTTCTGCAGGTACAGGGCAAGTGGAGTGAAATCTACCTTCACAATGCCACCTGGCCCCACTCCTTTCCCATTTATCATCCTCCATGCTGTTCTATACAACGTTGGCACAGCCAAGTATTGCCAACTTCAAACATTCAAAAATCATGATTAGGCCCCAAAATATCATGAGATTGGCTTTAAATTGATATATATATATATATATATATATATTTGAGGTTCTCTATTTCCCTTTTGGGGAAATAGAGAGTGCACTCAAGTCATATTTTCAAGGTGTTCTCTACAACTGTGAGGGCTACATTAAAAAATATAAAAGCTGAGATTTTCCTGGGGTCTCTTGATTCCAGAGTGGAGGTGTTAAGAAAAACAGCAAATGCCACGAGACTCAAGATAAAGTGGGAAGAGTTAGCAACTCTGCAATCCTGAGAAGACTGAAGCATGTGCTTAACAGCATGTGAATAGTCCCATTCAACAGGATGTGAGTAAGCCTTCATAGGAGCAAGATCCAAGTGAACAAGGTAGGTGGAGGAACCTCAGTGCCTGCTCCCATAGGTGCAGGCAGCACGCCCTGGCTTGAAGAGGTTTCTATTATATACATTATTTAAAGTTTGTTTCAATTGCTGTCAGCACCCTCACTATAAAAATTATTCCAGCACCCTTGTCTGCTTATTCAGAAGCCTCCATTCCACGGCACAGCCACTGCATTGTATTTTAAGTTTTGTTCTTAGTGAAAGCCAATATTTACTCCATCACTTAGAGCTTGTCTACACAGCAAGTTAATGCATGGCAAGTCAGAGTAACACTGCATCAGCTTACTGCATAGTAAAAGAATCATAGAAATGTAGGGCTGGAAGGGACCTTTAGTAGTCATGTTGTCCAGCCCTCTGAGCTGAGGCAGGACTAAGTATAATTAGACTGTCCCTGACAGGTGTTTGTCTGACCTGTTCTTAAAAACCTCAAATGACAGGGATCCCACAACCTCTCTAGGAAGCCTATTCCAGTCTCAACTATCTTTATAGTTTAAAAGTTTTCTCTGATATCAAAATTTCCCTTGCTGCAGATTAAGCTGCAGATCCTACCTTCAGTGGACACGGAAAACAATTGATCGCAGTCCACTTTATAACAGCCCATAGCATTGGGTCCCCCTAGTTTTCTTTTCTTAAGACTAAACATGCCCAATTTCTTTGGCCTTTCCACACAGATCAGATTTTCTAAACCTATCATTTTTTTTTGCTTTCCTCTGGACTTTGTCTAGTTTGTCCACATCTTTCACAAAGTGTGGTGCTCAAATTTGGACACCGTATTCCAGCTGAGGCCTCAGCAGTGCTGAGAAAAGTGGGACGATTACCTCTCATGTCTTACACATGATGGTCCTGTTAATACACTCTGGAATATTAGCCTTTTTCTCAACTGCACCACATGGTTGATTCATATTCAATTTGTGATCCATTATCATCCCCAGATCCTTTACAGCAGCACTACTGCCTAGCCAGTTATTTCCCTTTTTGTAGTCGTGCATTTGATTTTCCTTCATAACTGTAGTACTTGGAACTTGGCTTTACTGAATTTCATCTTGTTGATTTCAGACCAATTCTCCAATTTGTCAAGGTCATATTGAATACTAATCCTGTCCTTCAAAGTGCTAGCAACTCCTCCCTCCTTGATGTCATTTGCAAATTTTATAAGCATACTCCCTATTCCATTATCTAAGTCATTAATGAAAACATTGATTAGTACCAGACCCAGGACAGACCCCTGCAGGACCCCACAACTCCCTCTCCTAGTTTGATAGTAGACCATTGATAATCACTCTATGAATATGTTTAACCAGTTTTGCACCCACCTTATAGTAATTTCATTTAGACATTTCCCTAGTGTGCTTATGAGAATGTCATGTCAAAAAGCTTTACTAAAATCAAGATATATCATGTCTACAGCTTCCCCCCATCCACTAGGCCAGTGTGGACATTTCTACAGCACATTGAAAATCCTGGAGTGCAGCTTGTCTTACTAGTACTTGAAAATATCTGAAAGATTATCGAGTCATGATTACTATCTTTTTTACATGTAGAACAGTGGAAGAACAGCAACACAAAGAACCATCATGCTTTCCTTAAATTTTCATGAAAAAGACTAAGTTGATTTACTTAGTTTGTAATTAAAGTTGTTTTCCTATTTGTAAATTCTCTGGGGCAAGGCCTGACTTCTTGTTATGTGTAAACAATGCAATGGGCCCCAAACCCAGATTAGGGCCTCTAGGCCCTTTTTATTTTTAATAATAAAAATAATGAATAATTTCTGATAATCCAATTTTTATTTCAATAATTTCATATTGAGAGTTCATAGATTCATAGATTCATAGATTCTAGGACTGGAAGGGACCTCGAGAGGTCATCGAGTCCAGTCCCCTGCCCGCATGGCAGGACCAAATACTGTTTAGACCATCCCTGATAGACATTTATCTAACCTACTCTTAAATATCTCCAGAGATGGAGATTCCACAACCTCCCTAGGCAATTTATTCCAGTGTTTAACCACCCTGACAGTTAGGAACTTTTTCCTAATGTCCAACCTAGACCTCCCTTGCTGCAGTTTAAGCCCATTGCTTCTTGTTCTATCCTCAGAGGCTAAGGTGAACAAGTTTTCTCCCTCCTCCTTATGACACCCTTTTAGATACCTGAAAACTGCTATCATGTCCCCTCTCAGTCTTCTCTTTTCCAAACTAAACAAACCCAATTCTTTCAGCCTTCCTTCATAGGTCATGTTCTCAAGACCTTTAATCATTCTTGTTGCTCTTCTCTGGACCCTTTCCAATTTCTCCACATCTTTCTTGAAATGCGGTGCCCAGAACTGGACACAATACTCCAGCTGAGGCCTAACCAGAGTTAGATATTTTAGAATGTATTTGAGTGAATTAAAATGTGTAGATCCTCTTAAAGCAACACTGCCCCATAGTTTAAGCCCCAAATATAAATTTTCAATAATTTTGTAAGAAGTTTAAGAAAATGTAGCATTAGTAGATATATTTCATACCATATTAAATATGAAAATTGTTTGTTTGATTATAGACTATTTACCTAGAGTATTTCTAATTATGGTTATAATCTGGTCTCCTATGGCCAACCATATAAAGTTTTTATTCTGGGAGAGGCAAAGGTCAAAATAGACTTTATGGAAAAGGGTGATAGTGCAAAAGAGAGACAAAAGTCCAGAAATAGAATATGGGCCATATATCATCCATTCACAATGTTAGCAGTGAAACTTACTTCAGACTTTCATACCAATGGTGTATGGTTCCAATGAGACACATCCCCATAATCTATAGATCATTGGGGCTAGAATCTGCCTGGCCCTTTGTGGGTTGGCAGTTGTGAGGGAAGAATTAAAGAGTCTCTCCACCAACTTGCACAGTCTGGATAAAATCCAGGTAGAATAACAGTCCCTGCATTGGGGCTGTTACTAATATGTTCCCCTGAGGAAGTATGGTACTGAAAAGTGAGGAGGTGGATTAGGGAGTAAGTGAATGAGAAATATAGTTTCCAAAGGAGAGCTTCAATAATTCAGCCAGAGGTTATGGGCCTCCAACTGGTGTAGGTGGGTGAGGTTCTGTGGCCTTCAATGCGGAGGAGCTCAGACTAGATGATCATGATGGTCCCTTCTGGCCTTAAAGTCTAGCAGTCTATGAGGAGGATCAGAGAGGAGGAAGATCTGGCTGTTCACATGGGGAAAATTATGCTATGCCCTTTAGAAGGCTATAGCAGTTCCTACTCCTATCAGTGCAATGGAAAGCTTCTCGTAAAGGATGACCCTGGTGCCTCTTCCATGACAGTGAGATTCTGCATGCCCCAGTGCAGGGCTCTGCCAAACAAGCATGTCAGTGACTATGTAACAGAGAATGGGGGAGCTGTGAAATTTCTATCCTATAAGCTAGATATATCCCAGGTAGATTTATTCAAGAGTTCTGGGTCATGATATACTAACAGCTCAGGCTGATAACAAGTTAATGTTAATGTCCTAGTTAATGACTAGTCTTGCTTTTAGACTCTCTACAGAAAATGACTGACTCAGGTTACACAAAGTAACTTCCTGGTAGTGGATAAATGCTAGATAGCCAGTTACTGGGAAAAGACACCAATGTATGGAGGGAGCCCCAGTGATGAATTGCAGCCACTAAATGTGCTAATGTAGACAAGGCCTTGTTGGAAATACACCCCTAGCCTGTACAAACTTCATAGCCACAGTTCACCACACACCAGCCCTGTTGGAACCATTTTTTTTCTAGGAGTTAAGAGTAGGACTCCAAATGTGATCTGAAGCTGCTGGACTAAGGAAAAAGAGACAGATTTGATTGTATTATTTGTTTAGCTCACATTTTTGTTTGCTTTTGCTGGCTGTCTCCTACACATAAACACTAGCCTGTTCATTTTGGATTATAATTTAAATGATCTGGGCCTGCAGATGGAAAGGGGGAGAGGGGAATGGTGTTTTCTATCACTGGTTCCCTTTTGTTATCCCTTTGATTCCACATTTGTATTTGTTCCCAGCTGATTCTGGTTTCTTGATGGCAGTTCCCCACTACTGATGGGTTGGCCATTGGCACTTTAGTGGTGGGACCCCCTGTCCTCACCAGAGGTCAAATTGCCCAGCACCCTTTTCCAGCAAAAGGGGCTACTCAGCCCATATTTACAGTGAGAAAGTTCATTTGACCTCCAGTTTGACAGCCAAAGCCCCTGCAAGAGGCCCTACCCAAGGACATAATGGCTCAACCCTTTAGTAAGCGGGGAGGGGCCAAAAAGAAATAAGATCAAAAAGTTCCACATGACCAGAGACAAGTCCCCCCCCAGATTACATGTTATTTACTTCTCAGATCAGAGACACTTCCAAAACTGATAAGATTTAGAGTAATGAAATTTTTCTGGCACTTCTACAAGGATTCAATACAAAATTGTGAGACTCACTCTGAAAATCTAGAATGAAAAGAAGATTAATTTTTCTTAATGCAGTATCAGTTTGGGGATTTGAACATTACAGTTGTAAATATGGATGATATATTCCATCACAATAATCCAGCATTAACTGTCTACACATTGTGAGGTATGTCATAATGACAGATAATGCTGTCCCTTTTGGCCCAAGAGCTTAGGCTATATCTGGAAGGTCTTGCAACTTGTTTCCATTTGAAGAAATGTATTATATGAGTCAAGTATTTATTTGGTGCAATTCTGTTTATTTACAAAGAATGTACACAGAGTCCTGTTTCCCCAAACACAGTAGGACAGGATGCAATTTCCTTGCTCACTGTTTACAAGCCTCTTTCCAGACAGCACTCTGCCCAAAGAAGCTTTTTCTCTTGGCTCCCTCTCAGGGTCACATTCACCCAGAGCTTCTCTGGCTTTCTTCTCACTTTTCTGGGTGATAACTTTTGACATACACAAGCATACTCAACTTCAATCTAATCAGTGCCCCAGCCCTTGTGTTTGCAATTAGTTTCCAAGTACACCCCTCTTATTCTCTCTGAATTAATTCTTAGGCCTTCCATATCACCAGTGCTTTGGGTAGTGGCTTTTATTTTTTCAGCTATCTTAATCAATAAAGGAACTTAACTGCTTCTTCCATTTAGCCAGACTGAAGTGTAGCTAGCACGCCCTTCAGTTTCACCAAGGTATCTGATTGCCTATAGATAAAAGGCACATTTGCTGTCAGCTGCCAACAACCTGCAACATAAAAACATTTTACAGTTTAACTGGAAATTCTTAGAGAATGAAATAGATTCTAAAAATTTAAAATCTGGGTCTGGGTCTACCTGTCAGAATTCAAGGGAGTGATATTGAAAGCTTTTTGAAAAAAAAAAAAATGTTGAGAGTAGCCTTGGGACTGAGCTCTGAGATTTTTTTCACAGCGTGGTTTGTAGACCAATTCTCTTGACATTCATAATCACACAACATCTATGTGGCACTTACAACAATTACTTACATGGCAGAGTAATATTAGTGAAGTATTTAATTTATACTTAGTTGTCTTTTATACAATTTAGCAGGTGGGAAAAAAGGAGGAGCCAGCACCATGTAACCAGTCAGCAGACACAGCAAGGGTGCCACAAACCGATAGTAGACCATAGCAAGAGAACCGATGATATAGGGAGAGCCTAATATTTTGTTGAAAGACCTAGATCTGGTATTAACAGAGGTTAGAGTTTTAGAATAGGTGTAGATTTATCAAATGATTTGAGGGACAAGCATATTACCATAAGCCAATCCTACAATGGGCTCAGCATCCCCTCTCAGGGTGCTATGTCCATTCCTCTCCACAGCAGTGTTATTGAGATAACTCAGGGACTGCTCAGAACCTTTCAGTATTGGGACCTGTGACTGTTCCATCAATAGCCACCCTCATATTTTTAAGGTGGAACAGAAAAAGTGTTTCCACTGAACTCAGTGGAGGTACAATTTACACCACCTGAGATTTGGCCCATGACTAAGAATTTATTTTTCTGATGTAGCTAAAACACCAGCAGTTATCATAGAGTCCAAGCTGTATGCAGCTGAAGAAAAGTGTACTGAGAAGGGAATTATTGTCTTCATTTTTAACCTGGTGATCTAATGGCTCTAATTAAAATTAAAAGAGGGCCTTTCCTGCACCGGCATGGACCTATATAGTTCCCCCTCTCTTCCGGTCACCGGGGGCTGACTTGGTTTGCATCTGCAGCAGAAAGTCGCTTCTGGGCTCTCTAGCCCTTAAAGGGGCACACACCTTTTCCAACAAGCCAGACAACAGCCTCAACCACCTAATGTGTGGTGAGGTCACTAGGATGATGGTGGTGGGGTGGAATCTTTTCACTGTTCCAATTGATTGACACAATTTGGAAAGAATATCTTTTCAGAGATAAAAAGTGATTCATTTTGAGTTTGATGTGTAGCAAAGTGCATCAAACCAACAATTTTTTTATTTTATTTTTTATTTTGCCAACCAACAGTTCAGAACTCCTCGTTTCTTCCCGTGTATATACCAGTTACACCCACCACTCTTATGACATCCTGAAAAGAGAATTGTCTTTGGATTTGTATTAGATACTTATATAATAAGGTATGAGAGCTGACTGATTTCTCTCTTTTCAGAGGGACGTGTGTAAATCTGAATTTTGAAGGTTTTTTATTTGACACCTTTGATATAATTACTATCTTGTTTAAATTTCACTGTACTATTGCCTGAGGTAAATGTAGTAGAAAATCACCATGTTCAATGTAACATTCTTATATTCACATCCCCCCTGTCAAAATGAAACCTTTTCTTAAGACTACAGGGGAATTTTTTATTTTATTTGCGTGTTCATTTTTAATGTGGATGGCTAATATGCTGGATATCTATTTTCAGATGCAGAATATAAATGGTGCCAGTTGGTCATGCTTATGATGCACCTATATGCTTTTTGTTGTTGATTACTTTTGACATTGCACAGTGATAAAAATGACAAATAATAAATAAATAATATATCATTGCTTTTTAACCTACATTTGGTATTTAAATCAGCTGCTGTTAGTTTTCACTCAGATTCCCCACACTTCCCAGTTCCCAGTTCAGCAAAACAATGAAGTACATACTTAACTTTAAGTCTTGACTTCAGAGAAACTTAACCACATGCTTGAGTGCTCTGTCATAGACATAGCCGTGACTTCCAAAGCAAGTTCTATGTTATGTAAGTATTCCTTCACTCTCAGAATTTCTCTGTTCCTCAGTGAAGGCATGAAGAAGAAGGTTCTTACTTGGCCTAGCTCTCCAGCAATTTATTTCCTTCTATTCTGTTTAAGCCAGATTCTGATACCCTTATTCATGCTGAGTAGTATTGTTGTGATAATAGGGCCTACAAATTTACTCTAATGGTTAGCTCAACTGTAAAAAGTATGTGAAAGTTCATAAAATGTCACAGTAACAAATGTTGATGGGGAAAAGGTTCGAAAAGAAGACAGAAATACTGAATTAGTCTAAACAAAAAGGCCTACTGATATAACTTAAGGACTGGGTTAAGATCACGCTTAGTAAACAAGAAAGTGTGGGTCTGGAAATCAGCAAATCAAAATTGGTGTGTCAGAAGCTAAGCCTAAGTGGTGGACAAAATAATGAGGGGATGGGCTATTCCATCACTTCCATCTTTCCCTTTTATGGGTCCTTAAAGAAATATAGAAAGAACAGACGGAGGCTACTGAAGCAAGCTTCACTGTCCTTGCTACCAGCCTCACCATCTCCTGGGACCCCTTGCCTTCTTCATCCTAATCCTGAGAGATGTCCTGACCAAATCAGGCCAGAGAGAGGCACCCAGATAACATCATCACCTCTACCAGTTCCACCTGAATCCCAAACACCACCTTGGATGAAATGGAATTGGACTTTAACAACAACAGCTCCAGTCTATCTAAACTAACTTCTTCTCTTCTTCCCCTCCCCAAAAGACAGTTATTACCATCTTTGATACCATCTAAGAGACTGTCAAACATGGGGGTTTTCCTTCTAAAAACTCTTCCCAGCTAACTGGAAAGGGAACAAGGGATATTGTAAAAATGAAAGTCTTATTTAATACTTTACATTTCAAATGCTTTAACTGTTTTTTCCTTCTTTTCTTTATCTTAAATAAAAGGTTAAAAAGATTTTAATGGTATGTTTGCCATGGTACTAAGCAGACTGAGGTCTCTGTATACCAAACTCCATACCTTGTTTAACACTGTTTGATGGTGGACAGTGACTGGGTTATGTTAACACCTTTGGCCCATGTATTCCATCTAAATTAATACAACAGTACCCTTACTTTGTAAATAGTCCAATTGAAATCAGTGGGACTACTCAAAAAGTTTGCTCATTGAGAGAAAGGGGGGCAGAATGTGTCTCTCTGTGGGTATGGAGAATTATTTTCGGGCATACTACAGCAGGAATCGGCAACCTTTGGCACGCGGCTCGCCAGGGTAAGCACCCTGGCGGGCCAGGCTGGTTTGTTTATCTGCCGCATCCACAGGTTTAGCCGATTGTGGCTCCCACTGGCTGCGGTTCACCGTCCCAGGCCAATGGGGGCTGTGGGAAGCGGCGCGGGCCGAGGGATGTGCTGGCCGTGGCTTCCCGCCTCCCCCATTGGCCTGGAGTGGTGAACTGCGGCCAGTGGGAGCCACGATCGGCTGAACCTGCTGACGCAGCAGGTAAACAAACTGGCCCGATCCACCAGGGTGCTTACCCTGGCGAGCCGCATACCAGAGGTTGCCGACCTTGGTCTATGGTGTGCTAGAACTGAATGCACAGGTGTTTGTGTGCAGTCAAGAGGAAATCAGGTTGATTAGGTGTGGCCCTGGAAGCCCCTTAATACCAACTGGCAGAGGGGCCCCATACTGTAACTCACTCAGGCCTGACACTCATTGTCTCAACAAACTGTTGTCATAATACATATCCCAAAGATGTTATGTAAGGTATCATATGTAAACTGTTGACACAATGGTCCCTAAAAGCACTTTGTGATGTAGGCAAGTGTTGTGCATAATGAGTTATAGATATGTGCTAGAAATATGTTCTTAAAATGTGTTTGGGAGGCAAAGCATAAGACCAGCCTGCACTAGACAAAGGAATGTGTATTCATTTGTCTAGCCAGCTTGGTTACAGGCAGAAAACAATGAAAGTATCTTTACATAAAAGGTAAGAAATCCGTCAAGTGAAACCAACAGGGTAGAATACTGTTCAACAATCATGCTGGGGGACAGAATCTGCACACCAAGAAGCCTTCCTGGCTTTTCACACAGAGACAATGGACTATGAGTAATATAAGGGGAGCAAAAAAGACATTTGAGTTATCCGTCATTTACGGGACTGCACCCTTTGAGCCTATAAAACCTGGATCCTCTTGGCTTGAAAGGCAAGAGTACTAGAAACTTGATGTAAGTGAGAAACTTGCTTAGATAAAGATTGTAACTTGTTAAAATTAAATTGTAGTAAGTAGGAAGCGTGTGGTTTTTTTTTTTTTTTTAAATTTATAGCCACACCTGTCTCACTGATTCTTACTTGGTATCACTTAAATACCTGCTCTTTATTAATGAACTCATTCTTGTTTTATTACAAGACCATTCCATTGTTGTGTATAACCTAACAGGCTGGTGTGTACACTATGTCTTTGGAGGCAGAAAACGTATTAACTTCTGTGCGTACCCAGTGAAAGGGACTGGACCGTGCAGTGTTTTGCTGAATTGGGACCTATATTAAGTGTCTGGGGAACTCAGAAATTTGGGCTGACTGACTGTTACCTCCAAGGCAAGGTTTGGACTGACAGTCCTGAAGAGTTTGCTGGCAAACTAGACTAGCTGGTGTGTCAGGAAACTGACACTCAGCTTAGCAGCAGCAAAGCTCAGTCCTGCTGAAGCAGAGTGGTAGCACAGTTTTGCGTGTCCTGAGCAAGACACCTTTTAGAATTGACTTCTCATGTTAAGAAGGCCTGTAGGGATGGGGCAGTTATAGTATATCAGAACCAAGTGTCCTGCCAGCACTTTTACAACTGTTTTGTTGGCATATTTGGAATTGAGTATCCTGTAGTTCAGGGATCGGCAACCTTTGGCATGCGGCTCGCCAGGGTAAGGCCCCTGACGGGCCAGGCTGGTTTGTTTACCTGCCATGTCCACAGGTTCAGCCGATCGCAGCTCCCACTGGCCACGCTTCGCCGTTCCAGGCCAATGGGGGCAGTGGGAAGTGGCGGCCAGCACATCCCTCGTCCCGTACCGCTTCCCACAGCCCCCATTGGCCTGGGACGGCGAACCGTGGCCAGTGGGAGCCACAATCGGCCAAACCTGCGAACGCGGCAGGTAAACAAACCAGCCCGGCCCACCAGGGTGCTTACCCTGGCGAGCCGCATGCCAAAGGTTGCTGACCCCTGCCATAGACTGTGATAGAAGGAATATATACAAACCTATTGTTGCTGGATTTAAATATGCAAACCAACCTGTTCTCATGAACTCTGCCATTTGTGAACACGACTGATAGCATGCTCATGAGGCCATTATTTAGAAAAATTAACTCTAGGAACTGCTAGATGAAAAAGGGAGAGCCACAATCCAATAATAGGATAAATTTTGCCCTCAGTTATATCTGTGCAACCTCTCTGACTTCATGGAGTTTGCACAGGTGTAACTTAGGGGATAATAGACACCAGGGAGTTTTTAATCACAATTAAATGGGGTCTTTGTGTCTTTCTCTGAGTACTGGAAGTTTAGAGTTCTTTGACTAGGATTGTCTTCAAAGCTATGTTTGATTTCACAAATATTAAAATTCAGATTATTCCTAACCTGAAATTTAAGCCTACATTTAAACTTGGATTTATCTGGATTTAGTTGTCTCCAATAATATTGACAGGGTTATTTTTGTGAAGTGGTTTTGAAGCTACCAATTTTATAAGGACATTTCTGGAACTCACAAGAGCAAAAAAGGGATTGCACAGAAATGTTAATCCATTGGTATTCAAGTCTTTAAGCTTTCTGTATTCTCTGATAACATGACCTTTGTATTTTCTATTGACCATCAGAATCATATTCAATATAACACTATATTTCAATATTAATGCATTAAATCACATAATCATGCCATATGTTAGCTACTTTATTTCATTTTTTTCTTAAATTATACTAGAGGGTTCACATTTGAAAGAAATGTGAAATCTGTCCTTGAAAACTTGTAACTAGATCTTTATAAATATTACAAAAACAATAATTTTTGCATTAGTATGGTGAACAAGTAGCAAAGAGTCTGAAGAATATAAATTGAATGTTCTCTAGAAGAATTGGAAAAGGTTAAAATTCATCATTTTAACTGATAGGCTTTCTTTGGGAAATAACTGATGCAAAGAATACAAAATACTATGTTAATTTTGTGTTCTTACTCAGTGTATTTCCTTGAAAAACAATATATTTTCAATAATAAAACACACTTTTTTGCATTCAGTCTAGGTTTAAAATTCTCTCAAATGTTTTTGTCTTCATACACAAATACTAACTTTCTTAATTAAAAAGGAAAACTGTTTATGTGAACGATAATGGCTTTGTCCATTTCAGAAGGCATCATACTATAGGAGATATATTGTAATTTAGTCCTTTTTAGGAATAGAATTAACATAGCGACCATATCTTTAATTGGTTGAAAGCTGGTTGCTAACTACCTAATTTGCTACCACGGTTTCTATAGTGATTTTCAGGCTCTAACAAGCTAGTAACTACATTGTGAAAAAAATGAATAAATACAATTTATGCTGTCGTCAGATGCCACCGGTGTGGTGCTCTACTCTATCCAATGTTGATAACAGTTGGCTGTGTGCGTGTGTTCTCCGTGTGCTGCCCCAGCTCTGTGCAAATATCTGACACAGCAGACCCTGAGAGAACCCCCAATGACCACAGACTCTGATAAGGTATGAAGGCATCCGGCCAGGTGTATTGCCAAACGAAGCACAGTAATAGTTTCCAGCAGACACTACAGGACATACTACAAATTTGTGCCCCCTGACAATGGACGCAGCTCAGTCAGTGGCAGGACTCTCCAATGCCCCCTAGTCTGGACAAAGAAATCCCCTCAGGGATGTATTCTTATACACAGGTACAAACAAGTTACATATCACTCCTGACGTATCGAGGTACAAGCCCTCTGCATGTTGGGGTGCTGCCTCTCTCCTGGTGCATGTTAGTCGAACAAACAAGTCTATCCATCATATTATCCTTTTGACCCTGTCTTCTAGGATGGATCAGTCTGTTCCTCATTATCTCTGTGGAATGTGCTTGTACCAGACTGTTCTGGTGTCATCCTGGCCCATGTTTATCCTATTAGTACTTGATAAACTATGTGTATACAGCAAAGAGTCCTGTGGCACCTTATAGACTAACAGACGTGTTGGAGCATGAGCTTTCGTGGGTGAATACCCACTTCTTCAGATTCATGTAGTGGAAATTTCCAGAGGCAGGTATAAATATGCAAGCAAGAGTGAGTCAGGCTAGAGATAATGAGGTTAGTTCAATCAGTGGGGATGAGGCCCTCTTCTAGCAGTTGAGGTGTGAACACCAACGGAGGAGAAACTGCTTTTGTAGTTGGCTAGCCATTCACAGTCTTTGTTTAATCCTGAGCTGATGGTGTCAAATTTTCACATGAACTGAAGCTCAGCAAAAAGAACAGGAGTACTCTCAGCAGTTTCTCTTTGAAGCCTGGTCCTGAAGTTTTTTTGCTGCAGGATGGCTACCTTTAAATCTGCTATTGTGTGTCCAGGGAGATTGAAGTGTTCTCCTACAGGTTTTTGTATATTGCCATTCCTAATATCTGATTTGTGTCCATTTATCCTTTTACGTAGAGACTGTCCAGTTTGGCCAATGTACATAGCAGAGGGGAGAATATGCTTCAGGTTGGAGGGTTGTCTGTGGGCGAGGACTGGCCTGCCACTCAAGGCCTGTGAAAGTGAGGGATTGTTGTCCAGGATGGGTTGTAGATCACTGATGATGCGTTGGAGAGGTTTTAGCTGGGGACTATAAGTGATGGCCAGTCGAGTTCTGTTGGTTTCTTTCTTGGGCTTGTCTTGCAGTAGGAGGCTTCTGGGTACACGTTTGGCTCTGTTGATCTGTTTCCTTATTTCCTCGTGCGGGTATCGTAGTTTTGAGAATGGTTGGTGAAGACTTTGTAGGTGTTGGTCTCTGTCTGAGGGGTTGGAGCAGATGCGGTTGTACCTCAGTGCTTGGCTGTAGACAATGGATCGTGTGGTGTGTCCGGGATGGAAGCTGGAGGCATGAAGGTAGGCATAGCTGTCGGTGGGTTTTTGGTATAGGGTGGTGTTAATGTGACCGTCACTTATTTGCACCGTGGTGTCTAGGAAGTGGACCTCCCGTGTAGATTGGTCCAGGCTGAGGTTGATGGTGGGGTGGAAGCTGTTGAAATCGTGGTGGAATTTTTCCAGTCTCCTTCCCAAGGGTCCAGATGATGAAGATGTCATCAATGTAGCGTAGGTAGAGAAGGGGTGTGAGTGGACGAGAGCTGAGGAAGCGTTGTTCCAGGTCAGCCATAAAAATGTTGGCATATTGTGGGGCCATGCGGGTGCCCATAGTGGTGCCACTGGTCTGGAGGTATATATTGTCATCAAATTTGAAATAGTTGTGTGTGAGGATAAAGTCACAGAGCTCAGCAACCAGTTGTGCTGTGGCATCATCAGGGATACTGTTCCTGACAGCTTGTATTCCAACTGTGTGGGGGATGTTTGTGTAGAGAGCCTCTACATCCATGGTGGCTAGGATGGTGTTTTCTGGAAGGTCACCAATGCATTGTAGTTTTCTCAGGAAATCAGTGGTGTCACGGAGATAGCTGGGAGTGCTGGTTGCGTAGGGTCTGATATTAGGAATGGCAATATACAAAAACCTGTAGGAGAACACTTCAATCTCCCTGGACACACAATAGCAGATTTAAAGGTAGCCATCCTGCAGCAAAAAAACTTCAGGACCAGACTTCAAAGAGAAACTGCTGAGCTTCAGTTCATGTGAAAATTTGACACCATCAGCTCAGGATTAAACAAAGACTGTGAATGGCTAGCCAACTACAAAAGCAGTTTCTCCTCCGTTGGTGTTCACACCTCAACTGCTAGAAGAGGGCCTCATCCCGCCTGATTGAACTAACCTCATTATCTCTAGCCTGACTCACTCTTGCTTGCATATTTATACCTGCCTCTGGAAATTTCCACTACATGCATCCGATGAAGTGGGTATTCACCCACGAAAGCTCATGCTCCAATATGTCTGTTAGTCTATAAGGTGCCACAGGACTGTTTGCTGCTTTTACAGATCCAGACTAACACGGCTACCCCTCTGATATGTGTATATATGCAAATAGCAGCCTGCTTCTTGCCAACTTCTGTGAGCAGGGCCTACCTCTGGCTCACAGCTTAACTTTGCTATATGTTAGCAAAATCTTGACCATTACTTTAGCTCAGGCCTTAGGTCTCATACCAGGCCTCTCACACAAGGATTTATGTTTCAGGGCCTCATCTTACCACATATTCTAGAAGTATTACTTATTTAAATAACAGTGGTACCTACAGGCTCCATTATGCCAGGCACTGTACAACAACTGATAAGTAACAGCTTCTCTCCTGAAATGTTTATAATGTATATAGACAAGAAAAAAATTGTATTCATATTTTATAGATGAGGAACAGAGAGTAAGTGACTTTTCCAGGCTCGCAGAGGAAAGATGCATCAGAGTGAGGAATTGTACCCAGATCCCTTATGTCCCCCTTCAGTGCTTTAACCAGGAGACCATCTTTTCTCTCAAGCAACTCGCCTCCATTTAGTTGTTACTAAAACTACAGATTAATCTGTTATATGGATGGCCTGAGATTGACCCCAGTTTGGGTAAGTAAATCAGGTATTAACTTGGGGGGGAAACGAATTCTCTGTCAATACCCCTGCCCATATCTGACTCTCAGCTTAAGGCATTTTGTGTAGTTTGTGATGGAAAACAGTTTTTTAATTGATTTGCTGAGGTATAAATTACTACTCCAACTAGCTTGTCACAGAGCAGAGAATTTAGGGCCCAGTTTTCAGATTTCATTGGGAGCTGTGGGTGCTTGGCATCTCTAAGGGCTGGTCCACACTGGGGCGGGGGATCGATATAGGAAACGCAACTTCAGCTACGAGAATAGCGTAGCTGAAGTCGACGTTTCCTATATCGAACTAAAAGTACTTACTTCGGGTCCATGCGGCGCAGGCAGGCTCCCCCGTCGACAGCGCTTCCTCCTCTCGGCGAGCAGGAGTTCCGCAGTCGACGGGGGAGCGCTTCTGGGATCGATCTATCGCGTCCAGATGAGACGCGATAAATTGATCCCAGAAGATCGACCTCTACCCGCCGAATTAGGCGGGTAGTGTGGACCAGCCCTAAAATCCAGACTGATATTAATTCAACATGCCCTGAGGATGAAGCTCATCTAGGTGCAATGACACCACATAAGACTTTCTTCACAATATAAATATTGCCCTTTTGCATGGATAAGCAATCCCCTGTTCACCATGAAGGACCCCTGTATAGGCCAACATAGGCTGACACAAATGAAGCCATCAGGCCAGGTCCAGGGAGGAGTTCCTGGATCTGTTCAGATTTGTGAGGATTGTGTTGCCGCCCCCTGGTGTGGGAGTTAATTCTGTTTTCTTTAATCCTCCTCTGTTCACACACAACCTCCTCAAACCCCTCCAAAATTCACCACAAAAAGCACATTTACTCTGGGCATATGCCTGTGTGTACTTCACCCATGCATTTCCTATGGCTTACGAATTACTCCTGCTACTTGTACACCTTTCTCATTTTCTTCCTTTCCGTAGTCTATTCAGATAAGGGTTTTCATTGTCCCTGTACCCACTTTATTCTGAATAACTGGAGTGTATGAAAAAGCAAAACTCACAAAAGAATGACTTGCTAACATTGCTGCCACTGCTGGATTTGAATTTTAAAGCCATCACACAAGAATGCTGTTAACATTTATCCTACTCTCTGTGGGCTGACAAATTAAAATATTACTTGAAGACTCCGATCAGTTTCTGCTTCAATGTTTCATTTTGATTGATGTCCTCTATTAATACCAGTGATGCTAGTTAGCTTTAAGACCCCCCCAAAGGCTAGTCGACTAGTTAAAACTCCAAATGTACCTCATGCCAGCTGTTTAGCCTCCTGAAAGTTTTGCTGAGACTGACAGAAGACCTTATCAATCATTACAATTAAGTGCTTTATGACTGCCCATTCTAAGGCAAGTCAGTTGAAGTGCCAGCTGCTATTTTGCTTTTAAAACTCACAGGTCTGTTTATCTAAGGCGGCTATTTAACATTTGAAATGATGTTTTCTTTACAAGGGTGTGTGACGGGACTGATGAAAAACAACTTTTTGTTTTAATAATCAGCAATTTCTATGATGTGATATAATTTTTGCAGTGCTCAGGGCCCTTTACAAATCAAAAGGAATCCAACTAAAACAGTAATTAATGTCAAATGACGAGTCACAAAAGGCCCTATTTAATTAAAAAGTTCTGATCTTTGATTAAGCCTCATCACGTTCTTGTGATTGCAAACTGTTGTCTGAAAAGAGAAAGTAATTGGGGACATAGTCTATTGTGTCTCCTAACTGACACCTGCTAATTGTCTCAGCAGAAGTTAGCAGCGGTTTCATTTAAAAAGTTAAAATGTGTATTTTAAGTTTGACTTTCACATTAATGGCAGAGAGGATATGGAGGAGATTCTGCTTATATGCAGGTTGTAATGAGATCCTGGTTTTATTATTTGAATTATAATAGCCCCTAGGAACACCAGCCATGGACCAGGACCCCACAGTGTTAGGTGCTGTACAAACACAGAACGAAAAAGAAATAGGTAATATAAAATGTATCAATCCATAGCTTTATTTATATTTCACAATTTACTTAGTGCTTTTCATTTCTAAAGGATTTTGTGAACATTAACTAAGCCTCAGAATACTCTTAGTAGGTGTGTTTCTAAAACCATGGCCTGCAGTGAAAGGGTAAGGATTGCAGCAGTGGCCTCAGCAAGAATTCTGGCTAACTCTGACAGAATTCCTCCTGAGGGGAATTGGCAGCTTCAACTCCCTTTGACAGTGTAAAATATATAATCCCCACTGTGCCTCTCAAACTTGTGAAGTTAGCTCCACCAGGAGTGGCACTAGCCTGGAGCTTCCTAACAGGATTATTGCCTGGAGTGAAATGCTCACCTGATTGAAATTAACGGCAAACCTTCCACTTACTTCAGTGGGGGTCAGGAATCCACCCCAGGAATGCATATGGAGAGGGAAGGTGCCTTGTCCCCCCATCTCCTCCTCCGTGCACCACAGTACAACTTAGCCCAGGGATCAGCAACCTTTGGCCCGCGGTCCGCCAGGGTAAGCTCCCTGGTGGCTGGGCCGGTTTGTTTAGCTGCCGCATCCACAGATTCGGCCGATCGTGGCTCCCACTGGCCGCGGTTCGCCGTTCCAGGCCAATGGGGGCGGCAGGAAGCGGCGGCCAGCAGATCTCTCTTACCTTGGCGGGCCGTGAGCCAAAGGTTGCCAATCCCTGACTTAGCCTGTGGTTTGCTAACGATTCATTATCAGAGCGGGGTTTAGCACTCATGAGTTCATGGTTTCAGACCTCAGGTCAATCTACTAGATTTTTCTGTAGCCAGTCAAGATTATTTCCTAATTCCAGTTCTTATGCACTAGAAGTTAACCACTTTTTCACAAAGCCATATACACATGGGCATGATCCTCCAGCCGCACCACAGCCAAAATTCCCATTGAAGTCAATGAGAATTTTGCCTGCATAGGGATTGCAGGAAAAAGACGCAAGTGATATCTACTTCTTACACAAATAATTTAAAAAACCCTTTGATGTGTTGAGTGGAGCACTCCAGGGAAGTTTGCCTCCATTGTTTTTGATGGCATTCATTCTAGAGTCATGCATAATTAAACAGGCCTCCTACAAGGTGAAGTTTGTCCTATAACATCTTTGAATTTTTTTTATCGTCTCTCTCACAGAGCAGATTTTTGACACCTCCACCTCCAAGACTACTTCCTTGGGAATAATCATTTTCAACTTTCTATCAATCTTAAACATAGTTTGCTTCAGTCTTAATATCTGGAACATACATGTACCTTAAATAATATAGTAGATGATGTATTGTCATAATCCCTGGTGTGACAGGGAGTGGGGTGATTATGCATTAAATATCACACATACAACTAGACTTTGGATGCCATATAATAAAATTTAGCTCTTCTACAGATTTTTTTTTAATTTGTCATTATCAAAGCATTATACAAAGGGATGTAAGTATCAGTATCCCCATTTTACAGATGCAGAAATTCAAACACAGCAAGAGGAAGTGACTTGTCCAAGGTCACAGGGCAGATCCATGCTAAAGCCAACAATAGAACCCACATTTCCATCTCCTTTATATATATATATATATATATATATATATATATAT
>NW_020664368.1:7993723-8070474 GCF_002925995.2 Terrapene triunguis
ACTTCTAACTTTGGGGTCATCTTTGACTTCTTCTTGACTTTCCATATTTCCTACATACCAGGTCTGGCTAAAGCCTGTTGTTTCTCTCTCTACAACATCCTCAGCATTCACCACTTCCTATTTTTCTCCACTGTTGAACCTCTGCTTCAGGCCCTCATTATTTCTCACCTACTGTGACCTGCTTTTGGCTTCTTTAACATTCTTCACTCTGATCTCCCTTTCCACTTCATCAGGGTTTCACATTTCAGCCAAGGTTATCTTTCCTGGTCACAGCTCTGATCATATCACCCCATGGCTTGAGCATCTCTGCTGGTTTTCCATCTCATTACACTAGGCCTGGTCTACACTACAGGGTTAGGTCAAATTTAGCCGCATTAGGTCAATTTTAAAATGAAAGTGTCTACACAACCAACTCCGTTCCATCAACCTAAAGGGCTCTTAAAATCGATTTCTGTACTCCTCCCTGATGATGGGAGTAGCACTAAAATTGACCTTGCTGGGTCGAATTTGGGGTATTGCAAACACAATTTGACAGTATTGGCCTCCGGGAGCTATCCCAGAGTGCTCCAATGTGACCACTCTGCACAGCACTTTGAACTCCAATGCACTAGCCAGGTACACAGGAAAAGCCCTGGGAAATTTTGAATTTAATTTCCTGTTTGATCAGCGTGGCGAGCTCAGCAGCACAGGTGACCATGCAGTTCCCCCAGAATCGCAAACGAACTCCAGCATGGACCGAAAGGGAGACACTGGATCTGATTGCTGTATGGGGAGAAGAATCTGTGCAGGCAAAACTCCGATTAAAAAGAAGAAATGCTAATACATATGCCAAAATCGCACAGGGCATGGTGGACAGAGGCTACAACAGGGACACACAGCAGTGCCGCGTGAAAGTTAAGGAGCTCAGGCAAGCCTACCAAAAGACAAAGGAGGCAAATGATTGCTCCGGATCAGAGCCCTATACATGCCGCTTCTATGATCAGCTACATGGCATTCTAGGGGGGGACCCTACCACTACCCCACCACAGTCCATGGACACCTGCAAGGGGGGAGTCTCACGCAACAGGAAGGAGGATTTTGTGGATGAGGAAGAGGAGGAGGAAGAGAATGCGCATAAGGCAAGTGGTAAATCCGTTCTCCCCGGCAGCCAGGACCTTTTCATCACCTGGAGCCAATACCCTCCCAAGGTGGGATCCCCGACCCTGAAGCCAGAGAAGGCACCTCTGGTGAGTGCACATTTGTAACTACAGTACAGGGTTTAAAAGCAATAGTGTTTAATGTTTGATTTGCCCTGAAGACTTGGGATGCATTCGCGGCCAGTACAGCTACTGGAAAAGTCTGTTAACGTGTCTGGGGATGGAGCAGGAATCCTACAGGGACATCTCCATGAAGTTGTCCTGGAAGTACTCTGAAAGCCTTTGCAGAAGGTTTCTGGAGAGGGCTGCCTTATTTCGTCCTCCACGGTAGGACACTTTACCACACCAAGCCAGTAGCAAGTAGTCTGGAATCATTGCAGCACAAAACATGGCAGCGAATGGTCCTGGGTTTTGGTCGCATTCAAGCAACATTCGGTCTATATCTTTTTGTGTTAGCCTCAGGAGAGTGATATCATTCATGGTCACCTGGTTGAAATAGGGGAATTTTTGTAAGGGAACAGTAAAAGGACCCCGTTCATGCTGGGCTGTTTGCGCTTGGCTAAAAGGGATCATCCCGGAGAATAGCCACATGGTGGGGGGAGGGGGGAGGGATCATCCCAGAGAATAGCCATGTGGAGGGGTGGGGGGAGGGGTGTGCTGCACATCCACCTGAAAACTGCAGCCCCTCCTTTTAAACAGCAAACTCAACCAGTATTGCTTGCTATGGGAAAGGAGGGTGCTGCAGTTTGAAACCATTCCCACATGTTATGAAGGCGTAAGAAGCCAACCCCATGTACCCATTGGCTTACCATGGCTGCCTGGAAACCGAATTCTGTTGCCCAGCCATGTGTGATGTGTCACCATACCGGCAGGCGCTCAATATAAAAGGCAAAATGTGACCTTATACCTAAAGCACATGTGCTGTCTACGGTGAATTGCTTGATTCACTGTGAAAGAGTCTCCCTTTTGTTCTCAGAAATGTATCATATTCAATTTTACTCTCCCTTTTTATCCCCCTGCAGGTGCAAATGTTTCTATGCTCCCCCTATCATCTCCGTCCCTGAGGTTATCACAGATTGAAAGGTGAAAAAAACGCACTCGCGATGACATGTTTTCAGAGCTCATGCAGTCCTCCCGCACTGATAGGGCACAGCTTAATTCATGGAGGCATTCAGTGGCAGAGTCCAGGAAATCATTAAGTGAGCACGATGAGCAGAGGCAGGAGGCGATGCTGAGGCTAATGGGGGAGCAAACGGACATGATGAGGCATCTGGTGGAGCTGCAGAAAAGCCAACAAGAGCACAGACCCCCCCCCCCTTCATCCATTGTATAACCGCCTGCCCTCCTCCCCAAGTTCCATATCCTCCTCAACCAGACACCCAAGAACGCGGGGGGGAGGCTCCGGGCACCCAGCCACTCCACTCCAGAGGATCGCCCAAGCAACAGAAGGCTGTCATTCAAACAGTTTTGATTTGTAGTGTGGCTACAATAAGAAAAGTGGCCTTGTCCTTCCCTCCTCCTGCACCCCACCCCACCCTGGCTATCTCAGTTATCTCACTTTTTTTTAATTAATAAAGAAAAAATGCATGGTTTCAAAACAATAGTTACTTTATGTCCTTTGCCAGCTGTGATTGAAGGGGAGAGGGTGGTTGGCTTACAGGGAATTAAAATCAACAAAGGAGGCGGGTTTGCATCAAGGAGAAACACACACAACTGTCACACTGTTGCCTGGCCAGTCATGAAACTGGTTTTCAAAGCTTCTCTGATAAGCAGTGCACCTCGCTGTGCTCTTCTAATCGCCCTGGTGTCTGGCTGCTCAAAATCGGCCACCAGGTGATTTGCCTCAACCTCCCACTCCGCTATAAATGTCTCCACCTTACTCTCACAGATATTATGGAGCACACAGCAAGCAGCAATAACAATGGGAATGTTGGTTGCGCTGTCTAACTTAGTCAGCAAACAGCACCAGTGAGCTTTTAAACGTCCAAAGGCACATTCTACCACCATTCTGCACTTGCTCAGCCTATAGTTGAACTGCTCCTTACTGCTGTCCAGGCTGCCTGTGTATGGTTTCATGAGCCATGGGAGCAAGGGGTAGGCTGGGTCCCCAAGGCTAGCTATTGGCATTTCAACATCCCCAACGGTAATTTTCTGGTCTGGGAAGTAAGTCCCTTCTTGCAGCTGCTCGAACAGCCTGGAGTTCCTAAAGATGCGAGCGTCATGCACTTTTCCCGGCCATCCCATGTTGATGTCAGTGAAACGTCCCTTGTGAACCATCAGTGCTTGCAGCACCATTGAGAAGTACCCCTTGCGGTTTACGTACTGGTTGGCAAGGAGGTCCAGTGCCAAGACAGGGATATGCGTTCCGTCTATCGCCCCACCACAGTTAGGGAACCCCATTGCAGCAAAGCCATCCAGTATGACCTGCACATTTCCCAGAGTCACCACCCTTGATAACAGAACGTCAGTGATTGCATTGGCTACTTGGATCACAGCAGTATCCACAGTAGATTTGCCCACTCCAAATTGATTCCCGACTTACCAGTAGTAGTCAGGCATTGCAAGCTTCCACAGGGCTATCGCCACTCGCTTCTCAACTGTCCGGGCAGCTCTCATCCTGCGCATCAGGGCGGGAGAAAGCAACTCACAAAGTTCAAGGAAAGTGGCCTTACGCATGCGAAAGTTTTGCAGCCACTCTGAATCATCCCATACCTGCAAAACTATGTGGTCCCACCAGTCTGTGCTTGTTTGCCGGGCCCAGAATCGGCGTTCCACTGTATCAACCAGCCCCACTGCCACCATGATGTCCCAATTGCCACAGCCCGTGCTTTCAGGAACATCTGTGTCCAGGTCCTCATCACAATCGTCCTCGTTCTAGCGTCTCTTAGCCAGGTTCTGCACATATTGCAGAATAATGCGCAAGGTATTTGAGGAGGGCTTTAAACTAGGTTCACCGGGGGAAGGAGACCAAAGCCCTGAGGTAAGTGGGGAAATGGGATCCTGGGAGGAAGCACAAGCAGGAGAGCGCAAGAGGGGAGGACTCCTGTCTCATGCTGAGAAAGAGGGACGATCGATGAGTTATCTTAAGTGCCTATACACAAATGCAAGAAGCCTGGGAAACAAGCAGGGTGAACTGGAAGTCCTGGCACAGTCAGGGAACTATGATGCGACTGGAATAACAGAGACTTGGTGGGATAACTCACATGACTGGAGTACTGTCATGGATGGATATAAACTGTTCAGGAAGGACAGGCAGGGCAGAAAAGGTGGGGGAGTTGCGTTGTATGTAAGAGAGGAGTATGACTGCTCAGAGCTCCGGTATGAAACTGCAGAAAAACCTGAGAGTCTCTGGATAAAGTTGAGAAGTGTGAGCAACAAGGGTGATGTCGTGGTTGGAGTCTGCTATAGACCACCAGACCAGGGGGATGAGGTGGATGAGGCTTTCTTCTGGCAACTAGCAGAAGTTGCTAGATCGCAGGCCCTGGTTCTCATGGGAGACTTTAATCACCCTGATATCTGCTGGGAGAGCAATACAGCGGTGCACAGACAATCCAGGAAGTTTTTGGAAAGTGTAGGGGACAATTTCCTGGTGCAAGTGCTGGAGGAACCAACTAGGGGCAGAGCTTTTCTTGACCTGCTGCTCACAAACAGGGAAGAATTAGTAGGGGAAGCAAAAGTGGATGGGAACCTGGGAGGCAGTGACCATGAGATGGTCGAGTTCAGGATCCTGACACAAGGAAGAAAGGAGAGCAGCAGAATACGGACCCTGGACTTCAGAAAAGCAGACTTTGACTCCCTCAGGGAACAGATGGGCAGGATCCCCTGGGAGAATAACATGAAGGGCAAAGGGGTCCAGGAGAGCCGGCTGTATTTTAAAGAATCCTTATTGCGGTTGCAGGAACAAACCATCCCAATGTGTAGAAAGAATAGTAAATATGGCAGGCGACCAGCTTGGCTAAACAGTGAAATCCTTGCTGATCTTAAACGCAAAAAAGAAGCTTACAAGAAGTGGAAGATTGGACAAATGACCAGGGAGGAGTATAAAACTATTGCTCAGGCATGCAGGAATGAAATCAGGAAGGCCAAATCACACTTGGAGTTGCAGCTAGCAAGAGATGTTAAGAGTAACAAGAAGGGTTTCTTCAGGTATGTTAGCAACAAGAAGAAAGTCAAGGAAAGTGTGGGCCCCTTACTGAATGAGGGAGGCAACCTAGTGACCGAGGATGTGGAAAAAGCTAATGTACTCAATGCTTTTTTTGCCTCTGTCTTCACGAACAAGGTCAGCTCCCAGACTGCTGCACTGGGCAGCACAATATGGGGAGAAGGTGACCAGCCCTATGTGGAGAAAGAAGTGGTTCGGGACTATTTAGAAAAACTGGACGTGCACAAGTCCATGGGGCCGGATGCGCTGCATCCGAGGGTGCTAAAGGAGTTGGCGGATGAGATTCCAGAGCCATTAGCCATTATTTTTGAAAACTCTTGGCGATCGGGGGAGGTCCCGGATGACTGGAAAAAGGCTAATGTAGTGCCCATCTTTAAAAAAGGGAAGAAGGAGGATCCGGGGAACTACAGGCCAGTCAGCCTCACCTCAGTCCCTGGAAAAATCATGGAACAGGTCCTCAAGGAATCAATTATGAAACACTTAGAGGAGAGGAAAGTGATCAGGAACAGTCAGCATGGATTCACCAAAGGGAAGTCGTGCCTGACTAACCTAATTGCCTTCTATGATGAGATAACTGGCTCTGTGGATGAGGGGAAAGCAGTGGATGTTTTATTCCTTGATTTTAGCAAAGCTTTTGATACAGTCTCCCACAGTATTCTTGCTGCCAAGTTAGAGAAGTATGGGCTGGATGAATGGACTGTAAGGTGGATAGAAAGCTGGCTAGATCGTCGGGCTCAATGGGTAGTGATCAATGGCTCCATGTCTAGTTGGCAGCCGGTTTCAAGCGGAGTGCCCCAAGGGTCGGTCCTGGGGCCGGTTTTGTTTAATATCTTTATTAATGATCTGGAGGATGGTGTGGACTGCACTCTCAGCAAGTTTGCAGATGACACTAAACTAGGAGGCGTGGTAGATACGCTAGAGGGTAGGGATCGGATACAGAGGGACCTAGACAAATTAGAGGATTGGGCCAAAAAAAACCTGATGAGGTTCAACAAGGATAAGTGCAGAGTCCTGCACTTAGGACGGAAGAATCCCATGCACTGCTACAGACTAGGGACCGAATGGCTAGGTAGCAGTTCTGCAGAAAAGGACCTAGGGGTCACAGTGGACGAGAAGCTGGATATGAGTCAACAGTGTGCTCTTGTTGCCAAGAAGGCTAACGGCATTTTGGGCTGTATAAGTAGGGGCATTGCCAGCAGATCGAGGAACGTGATCGTTCCCCTTTATTCGACATTGGTGAGGCCTCATCTGGAATACTGTGTCCAGTTTTGGGCCCCACACTACAAGAAGGATGTGGAAAAATTGGAAAGAGTCCAGCGGAGGGCAACAAAAATGATTAGGGGTCTGGAGCACATGACTTATGAGGAGAGGCTGAGGGAACTGGGATTGTTTAGTCTCCAGAAGAGAAGAATGAGGGGGGATTTGATAGCAGCCTTCAACTACCTGAAGGGGGGTTCCAAAGAGGATGGAGCTCGGCTGTTCTCAGTGGTGGCAGATGACAGAACAAGGAGCAATGGTCTCAAGTTGCAGTGGGGGAGGTCTAGGTTGGATATTAGGAAACACTATTTCACCAGGAGGGTGGTGAAGCACTGGAATGCGTTACCTAGGGAGGTGGTGGAGTCTCCTTCCTTGGAGGTTTTTAAGGCCCGGCTTGACAAAGCCCTGGCTGGGATGATTTAGTTGGGAATTGGTCCTGCTTTGAGCAGGGGGTTGGACTAGATGACCTCTTGAGGTCCCTTCCAACCCTGATATTCTATGATTCTATGATTCTATGGTATTTACAATGCTCACAACAGCAGCGGTGAGCTGAGTGGGCTCCATGCTTGCCATGCGATGGCGTCTGCACGGGTAACCCAGGAAAAAAGGCGCAAAATGTTTGTCTGCCGTTGCTTTCAGGGAGGGAGGAAGGGGAGATGGACGGCATGTACCCAAAACCACCCGCGACAATGTTTTTGCCCCATCAGGCACTGGGAGCTTAACCCAGAATTCCAATGGGCAGTGGAGACTGCAAGAATTGTGGGATAGCTACCCACAGTGCACCGCTCCGTGAGTCGATGCTAGCCAAGGTATTGAGGGCGCACTCCGCCGACTTAATGCGCTTAGTGGAGAGGTACACAATGAACTGTATAAAATCGATTTCTAAAGATTGACTTCTATAAAATCGACTTAATTTTGTAGTGTAGACATGCCCTAGGTCAAACTTCTCATCCTTCCCCACATTCAAGACTGTGCATGGGGCCACTCCTGCTTATATTTTGGCTCTCAGGTGCTGCTATATCTCTGCCCATCCACAATGCCCTGCCTCTTCTGTACACTCTTCTCCCACTCAGGACTCCCTGTTTTTGCCACACAGTTCCCTGCAGCTGGAACACTTTCCAGTGTGCCAAGCAATAATACTTTCCTCCTTGAAGTCACTCCTAGAAATTAATTATTAAACACCTTCACCTCACCTCATAATTCTTTCATTTATATTGGGTTGTGAGGAAAGTATAAAAAATAAAGAAACCTTTAGAAGTAAAAAGACACATACCAAATACACTGCTCAGCCATTTTGCTTTTATGGTTCATCCTTCTTCCCCTGTCCAATTTGATTGTATTTGATGAGATTTATAGTGTGAGCGCTTTGGGACAAGAATCTTGATTTCTTACATGTCTGTAAAGCATCAACCATGTCAATGACACTATATAAATAATAATTATGGACCTGATTCTGCTAGCTTTTTTCACATTGTATAGTGTCTTAGTCTATGGGTACGTCCAGACTACCCGCCGAATCGGCAGGTAGTAATCCATCTATCGGGGATCGATATACCATGTCTCGTCTAGACGCGATATATCAACCCCCGAACATGCTCCCGTCGACTCTGGAACTCCACTGGTAGCTGCGGCCATCGATACCACGCCATGAGGACATGAGGTAAGTTGAAATAAGATATATCGACTTCAGCTACGCTATTCCCGTAGCTGAAGTTGCGTATCTTACATTGACCCCCCGCCCCCAGTGTAGACTAGCCCTTAGAGTAACATACTCAAATGTGGTTTGTATCAGCCTAAGGGAAGTAAACAACCAAGATCTGTCCAGATCCCCTTTCCTCCAGCATTAACCTTGGCCCCATCTAAACTAGGAGGAAAAAGTGTTTTAACTTGTAACTTAATATGTGATAACTAATACACTTTAAAGGTCTAGTATAGGCAAGGCAAGTTACAGTTTTTAAACCTTGGCTGGTCAAGATAAATGCTAGGCTCTCCCTCCCCCCACCCTCATCCAATAAGGTTTACCTTAATCAGCCAACACATTTTAAAACTACAACTATAATTTGCCTTGTCTATATTAGGATTCAATAGGTGTTAATTACCATATGCTAAAAATACACCTTTGATCCTGAAAAAAACAAGACCCCAGATAGCTGGCTATCAGTTCCAAAGCATTCTCAGTTAAGAACCCCATTCCTTATCCCCCATCTGGCTTAGCCCCTCCTAGAGAAGGGGCTTTTTTACTGGAAAATGGGCTTATTCTGGAGTGTTTGTCAACCAAACACAGCTACTGGTGCGGAGAAGCAGCTAAATGTAAAGGAAAGTAAAAATGGGGTGCCTGGAGAGAAAGAACAGAAATGGGGGAGATTAATTGAGAGTTTGTGCCATCAGTTCAACCTGCTTTCTCTCAAAGTAGAAAGGAAATTTGGGGAAGGAAAAAAAATAAGAAAGGAACCAAAACAACAACAAAACCCTTTATTCTTTTGAGTTCTTTTAGATGAGCCTCGTTATCTCACAAATCATTCCTGCGACTCAGTTATTAAGCATCTGGATTCTCCAATCTATTGTCAGTTAAATTAATGTCTGTGAATCTTTATCACTGACAATATTATAATATCAGAAGCATCAAAGGGCAACTGCTTTCAGTTTCATTGACAAAAGCAATGGGAAGTAGAAGCAAAACCTTGCAGCAGCAAATCAGTAAATTCTTCTGCTAATAAAAATGTGGCATTTGATTCATTCTTTTTAATTTAGAAATCATGATAACCAACCAGAAGAAATAAAAATGCCTAGTGACACTAGGTTTGCCTCTTGAAATATAATTAGGAACTTGATTAATTAACAATAACACTCCTCAAACTGTTGTATCATGTCAGTTACGTAGATTACTTATATGAGTAAAGCAGGTCACTAAAATTTGTAGATCTGATGCTACTATAAATAAATCAAAGAAAAAATACTGAAGCAATTTTATAATGATAATTGGAGAAATATTAAACATGGAGAATGGTAGATCATAAAATGATTCAAAACTTAAATCCCATTAAATGTTTAACATATGATGCCTAAATTCAAATATGCATTAACATGATTTGTGACTTATACCACACGCATTTAAAGACCTGGACTTTCTATAATGTATATACCTACTTGTAGTCTATCTAAAAGTACTAATAGAAAATGTTTAGCATTCTTTCTTTTAAACATAGTCTCAAATCCAGAAATATTTTGACACCTAAAATTGACTAGCACACTTTTTTAACCTGTTAAATTCAATGAACACCTGTTAGCTTTAGTGCACTGATCCTTTAAAAAATTTATCAGTGACTCTGCTCTCCACTTTGTGGAGCTAGTGAGTCAGTGTGGATAGTGAGCAACAGTCTAAATATTTTGATTGAAAGTCTCTTATTTGAAAGACAATTCATAATCCGCTAGAACATTCTGCTCTTTCTTTTTCAGTGTATCTCTGAATCAAATTAGAGTAATATTTCAGCAAATATGACAGCAAAATATATGTACATACTTAATTTTAAATAATTTACTTTACCTTTTACTGAGATAGTTTTACTCTATGCAGTGTTTTACTCTGGTTGATATGTTATATCATATCTTATAATTTATTGACTGCAGACTTTATTAGTGTTGTATGTGCCTATACTAACTTAAAAAAAAAAAAACATGTATTTTCAATGTCAACATGCCTGTTCCCTCTGCCTTGGAAATCAGTGACAAAACTCCCACTGATTTCAATGAGAGGAAGATAATTCCCTATGTTGACAGCTTAAGATACCCCAAGATTTTGCGTGATAATGAGCTGCACACATTTATTTAATGAAAACTACTCTCAATTATTTACTTGACTGTAAATAATACAACATGCAACTGGAAATGAATAATCATTTATGCTTTTTCACACAGTGTAGCATGCACAGTATCAATGATAAAATAAGATTATTTAATCTTTTATTTATTTATTGTTTATATGGTGGCTGACTTTTTATCTTTGGAGCCACAATTCAGAATCCACTCACGAGGTCTCAGCTCATTCATTTATGAGCAACATTCTATATTTCCAAATTTGACCCTGTTTGGTTTTCCTTGCTCTGGAATTAAGAAAGACTGAGTAAGCCTAGGTCCTTGTTTAGCTACAGCCAAAGTGAAGGTGGACACTCTGGGTCAGGGTTCAGATAGTTAGTTTGATACATTGTGAGGATGTATGTTTTGTACATAGCTGAACAAAGTTCCAGGTCTGTGGATAGGAAGGAATGTTTGCTTTGATGAGCTTAACCTTGACAATCACAATTTACCCTACACAAAAGCATTTTTTAAACCATGAGTATCTTCTAATTCAATTAAACATGTAAAAAGATGTTGCCAGCAAAGGCTCCCATCCTGTTCCTATTAAAGCTAATGGGAATTTTGCCCCTCACTTCAATGGCAACAGAATTGGGCCCTTAATTAGATTGTAGCAGAGCTTGTAGCCAGTTAACCCATTTGAGATGAATGTCAATCACACATGACTGCAAGCACAACACAGTGGAGCGATTTGGCTCACTCTGTCAATTAATCATTATCTTTATGTGATCAGGATTTGAATACTAGCTGTTCCTGTTATATTCCTGTCATTTTCCATTGACCCACTAGAGAATGCATATAGTAGAATCTGTCAGAGGGTTTCCAAATTCCATTCTAAAGAAAATGGCCAAACAAATAGAGAACTAATCTTAATATATTAATTATGAAATTTTCTGGACTACTAATGCTAATACAATCAACTTAACTTGAGCATTAAGCATGTGAATATGTGATGATTTATTGCATAAGCATCACTGCTGCAAATTGTAATATTTCTTATTTAATTAGATTGAAAACTCTTTGGGATAGGGACTATGGGTGAAATCTTAGCCCCAACTGAAGTCAATGGGAATCTTTCCATTGACTTCAGTGGGGCAGGAGGTCCCCTTATAACTTTGTAATCATTCTGTGAAATGCCTTCAACACATTAAGGCACTGTATACATTAATTAAATGTGTCTTAGTATGATTTCAACTGACTGCAAAGCTCTACAGTAGTTACATTATGTTGGTTACCTAGTGGCAAGGTTGTCAAGTAGCTGAATAATTTAATTTGGCTCCAGACAGATAGGACCCAAACCTGCAATAGTTACTCAGGAAAAATTTCCACTGCTATCAAAGGGAGTTTTACCTGAGCAAGGACTGTGGACATATCCCCATAGTTACAATTTAGGTCTTGACCCTGTAAAGTATTGAACTCTCATATTACATAATAGAGACCTTAAAGAACAGAGATAATGGTCAAGATGGTCACCCTCCTTAGAGAAGATAATGCATAGTAACTTAAAATGTGCTTACTCAACAGTTTTCTACATGATTAAGCTTTGCATTAAGAGTTCAATAACATCTGCATTCAATCATTCTTGTGACCTAAATGTACTTCAAACATTTCAGTCCCTGAACACTAGGCATCAGAGGTGTTCGCATCAGTGTTGTGTCCTTATATAAATTCTATTCTATATAGGCTCTTATACCATGGTCATCACTGTCATATGTGAGCGGCTTCCAGTAGTGCATTAAACAATCTAACATCTGTTCTCTCCTCCTCTCCCCAGGGGAAGAAGTATGTGCACTGTAATATATTGTTTGGGATTTTTTTTTAAATATATAAACACACATATTGCTATGCTGCAGGTCAAAAAATGCACCTTGCACTTAAAGTGAAAGGTGGTGAAGTTTATGATGGTCCTTAGTTTCTGGGCAAGTTATTCTGCAGTCTTGGACTGGCCCCTGAGAAAGTTCCATCTCCTGCACAGATGAGCTTTACCCTTAGTGCAAAAAATCCCATTGTGCCACAGGAGTGAAGTTGTCAACCACAGTCTTCATCCCAGGGCTTTAGGCGATCTTTTAGATACCCTGGGTACAAGTAATTGAATGCCTTCAAGATAAGAACTGAGACCTTGAACTTGATTTGAAATTCTATGGGAAGCCAGTGTTGAGAGTGGAGGACAGCTCTGATGGATTCTCAGAAGCCAGTGCTGCCAAGACACACTCCAGTGTTCTGTACTCGTTGGAGTTTCCTAAGCACTGAAGGCTTCATGCCCAGGTATATTGCCGTACTTTAGTTCCGCCAAGGGGTGGCAAGGCATGAATAGTTGAGGCCAGTGCCTTTGATTCCCAGGATGGGATCAAGTCTCCTAGCCAGTCGGAGGTGGTGAATCAATATACCTTGCATTTTGAAGTTAAATTAACTAACCTTCTTGAGTAACACTTTAAACTCAAGTTCCCAAATATGCATTTAATTTAGAGTTAATAACACAGTTATTGAACGTTAACTATGAATTAGTTATTAAGAAACACAAACGTTTAAGGATAGATACAAACTAATTACACAGTCCTTAAATCTGAATATATATATAAAATACCTACCCTAATTTTATGAATATACAGTGACTTATTACATCAAAATTAAACTTCTATAATTTAAACAGAACCTTAATTTAAAATGTTACCCCTTTTTATTACATGTACTTTTCTTCTTTACACTGCAATGGAGACATCTCTTGAATATGCACATCAGTGAATTGCTGAAAGTTAGAATACCTAAACGGTTATACACAATACATTAAAACCAAGTGCACACTATACATTTTCAGACTGATTTTATTTGCAATGCAAAGCTTAACTTGGAATGCATGTTAAGATGTTATTTCTGCTAACATTTTAAGATATTATAATAAAATGAAGCAATATAGCAGTTCATTTATATTAATTTCTTTAAATTCTAAACTCCTAGGGGCAGCAGCCATGAATTCTTCTCTTTCTTGGGCAGAACCAAACACTGTTTTGGAACTTAACAAATAATAACTAGTGATAGGAATACTAACTAGTGCAAATAGGTGCATGCTTTTCTCTTTTTCAATTTTAAAAAAACAACAACATTGCTATTTGGTTATTGTTAATTTACTCTTGTTTAGTTTAGAGCACACAATAAGATAACATTTAAGACCATGACTAGTGATTTGGATGCCTCACATTTTGGGTATCCAACATAAGACATCTTAAGGGTACCTGATTTTCAGAACATGGGTGCCAGGCAATTTCTGAAAATCAGGCCCTTTTAAAGTGTCTTATTTTAGGCAGTCAAAAATTAAAGCATCTAAAATCACTAGACACTTTTGAAAATCTTGGCCTTAATTTTGGGGTATATTTTCCTTTAAAACTTACAGT
Source organism: Terrapene triunguis (assembly GCF_002925995.2). Classification (NCBI taxonomy): domain Eukaryota; kingdom Metazoa; phylum Chordata; order Testudines; family Emydidae; genus Terrapene; species Terrapene triunguis. The sequence goes on from NW_020664368.1 coordinate 8,007,520, forward strand.
AAGGGTTACTTTTTAAAAGGCTGTTTCACCTTGTTTGTTCATTTGGTGCTGATTTTCACTACTGTAGTCTAATCATTTATGACAAGATTGTAACGTAACAGTTTGCCTGGAGTAAGGGGTGGTGCATAGCAGCACCACTCTAGGAGTAGATTGGGCAAGATTTCTAGAGACATAATCCCCCCTGACTCCTACTGCTCTGCACAAGTAGCAGATACCTCCCCATTCCATCTCAGATTCGTTCACCCCAGCTGGCCAACATGTTGAGGGGGTAGAACCAAAGCTCCTGCTGTTCCCTGGCCAAGGCCACGGAGGTGTGTCAGCAGCCTCTGCTGGAACTCTGCAAAGGAGTGAGCTCTTGAGCCCCCTTACTCTCCTGCACACTGTTTAAGGGCATCAATTTAATTGATGATTACACAGTTAAGAGCAATGTTGAGGCCTCAATTTAGCAATTAAGCAGTTATCTTATATACAGTTACCCTGATGGAGCCATATTGGACAAAAGACATGATCTTGCAAGTGCTAAGCAATATCAACTCACTGGAGGTTTGGGCCCCACAGGATTCTTATCCCCACAACAAGATTAAGTGAAGCCTCATGCACATAAATGGACTGTATTGCAGCTACAAACATCAAACTTTTTCCAAACCTCATGCTCTAGACAGCCTTGCATTTTTGCTAATTGGTATGTTTTTCTTTAAAAAGTGAGAATCCTAACCTTTTACTTGACAGATATGTGGATAAAATGCCACATAACATTTTGAAAGCTTATCTACTGTACGCTGTTTACCAGCTTTATGTTGGACCTCACACAGGAGTATACAAATGAAAAAAGTCCACAGAAACAAAACTATCACCCAAATGGTTCAAATAAATGTGCACACTACTAGCGAATGGTTTTCAACTATGTAAAAGTGCTAAAATACTGCTGTGCTTGGAAAAAATGACTATAAAAACAGTTCATTTTCACTCAACAGCTCTATTCCTTGTTTTTATTCACCATTCTGTCTGTTGACTTTAGTGAGAAAAATAAGATATCTTACTGCTTTTTTTCTCTCATGTTACCGCATCAGCTAGGAAAGAGTAAATAAGATTTTATTCCTTCCTGAGGATTAGCTACTGAATTGTTTACAATATTGCAATCAATTATACCTGTGCAAATCTGTTAAAGCCATACAGTTGGAATCAGTAAAGGAATACTTTGAAATTGAAGACAATAGGGTTGCACAGGGTGTAACCAAAAGCCTAATTTGGTCTGTAGAACTTTTAGTGCAAGATGCATGAGAAAGAAAGAACCAAGTGTGACTCTTAAAGGAGTTTGTTAGGCTTACAGATAGGAGAGAAAAAAATTGTACTTGTTAACCAAGGAAAATGTATATGAAAATAATTGAGATGATGGCCAGACAAAAAAAAATCCATAATTGTATCTGCTTTTCCAACTACCACTCCATCTCCCTTCTCCCTTTTATATCCAAGCTCACAAAACATGGCTTCTACATTCATTGTGTGGGGATCCTTTCTTTCAGTTTCATCCTAAGCACTCTCTAATATGGCTTCACCCCTCTATACTCTATTGAAACTTCTCTCAACAAAGTCTCTAATGACTTCTTCACAACAAAAGCTCAGCACCTGTACTCTAAGGATGAAATGGCTTAAGGATCAGCTAAGGGTAGCATTCCCTATCTATGACTGACTTCATTGACATCAGTGTATATTACACTGGACTAACTGTCTGATAAGTTGATTGCTTGCTAACCCTATTAATTCACAGATTCTAGATAATAAAATTTGGAACCACTGCTTTCACCAAGTTTCTTGTGTCCATGTCTTCTTCCTGGCATTGTATGATCAAAAGAGAAAATTACTCTTTTTACATGTCATCAGGAGCTTATGATTAACTTTGCTAGCTAGTTGTCTCTGTAGATATGAACTCATCTGAGAAATATTGAAAGTTTCTCTTTGTGGTATTAGCAATTTAGACTAAAACCAGGCTTACACCATTGACTGGTACAGTATTTAATAATCACTATTAGTAAAATTCAATTTTACAAGAGTCAGCAACACATGCAATTCAGCATCTGAAACATGTAGTTTGATGGAAATACACATTGAGATGCCAAAACTGAAACCACTAAACTAAACTATGGAAACACCTTATTTTTTTAATCACAGAGTAAAAATATAAGGAAGAGTTTTTGTGACTCTACCTACTACAGATTCTAGATTTAATAGTGGACTTAATTTTAAGGGACATACATTTATATCAATGGATTTTGATATGCCTAATAAGTGTACTCAGTGTAATACAATATTATAAACTTATATACATGTGAGTATACTGCATGTATGTATTTATATATTATTATATTAAAAGCTATTTTGGAAAGTATGTTACTGTGGCAAAGTCAAGCACCCAATTAGGAAATGCCAAAATTAAGACTGTGCAAGCAATGCTAATTCGGCCCCCTCATGCGTATGCATTATGACATAGTCTTTAATGACATGATCACATTCTTTTTTCCAGAGGATTCTTGCATCATTCAGTGAATGGGTAATTATTTAATATTTCTTTTTATCCTCCTAATCAATATGCATAGCTCAGATCTTATTTACTGCCCATTATTCAAATACTATACTGAATACAAAATTATTTTCCTGATGAGCTTTTCTATGATGAGCTCACCATAGTATCTAAGTGCTTCGCAAGGATGAATGAATTTATCTTCACAACACTCCTGTGTGATTATCCCCATTTCATAATTAAGGAACTGAGTAACAGATATTGTAAGGCCCAAAGTGTCAAAAGTGTGAGCCCAACAGGATACCTAGAGCCTGATTTTTCAGAGTACTTAGGATGGGATCTACAAAGGAATGTAGGTGTTACAACACTGAGTGTCATAGCACCTTTGAGGTATCTAGAAAATCACAAAAAGAACAGGAGTACTTGTGGCACCTTAGAGACTAACAAATGTATTTGAGCATAAGCTTTCGTGGGCTACATCCCACTTCTTCGGATGCATAGAATGGAACATATATTGAGGAGATATATCTACACACACACATACAGAGAGCATGAACAGGTGGGAGTTGTCTTACCAACTCTGAGAGGCCAATTAAGTAAGAGAAAAAAAACTTTTGAAGTGATAATCAAGATAGCCCAGTACAGACAGGTTGATAAGAAATGTGAGAGTACTTACATGGGGAGATAGATTCAATGTTTGTAATGGCTCAGCCATTCCCAGTCTTTATTCAAACCTAAATTGATTGTGTCTAATTTGCATATCAATTCGAGTTGAGTACTCTCACACTTCTTATCAACCTATCTGTACTGGGCTATCTTGATTATCACTTCAAAAGTTTTTTTTCTCTTACTTAATTGGCCTCTCAGAGTTGGTAAGACAACTCCCACCTGTTCATGCTCTTTGTATGTGTGTGTATATATATCTCCTCAATATATGTTCCATTCTATTCATCCGAAGAAGTGGGATGTAGCCCACGAAAGCTTATGCTCAAATAAATTTGTTAGTCTCTAAGGTGCCACAAGTACTCCTGTTCTTTTTGCGGATACAGACTAACACGGCTGCTACTCTGAAACTAGAAAATCACAGGAACACCACTGCAATCTACAAAACCAAGTTAGGTGCCTAGGTTCCCTATACAATGCATAGAGAGAGATAAGCATCTTAGAATCCACAAAGCCAGCATGCTAGATGGTAAGCTGCCTGAGCTAGCCAATGGGAGATGGTGATGAGAGGGGTTTGTCCTAAATCCTCTCTCTCTCAGATATAGGCACCTAAAACCAGGCTGCATGGAGCTGTCTATCTCTGCTTAGCAATCTACAAATGGGAACCAGACACTTGTAGTCAGATAGATGAGGCACCTAAAGTGTTTCTTGTAAGAATGAGTTAGGCACCTATCTTTGACCACACAATAGAGGTGGAGGTGCCTGCCTTGTAACTCTTAGCTGGGTGGTTATACCACTTGCCTGGGATGACCCAGGTTTAATTTCCCCTTCCCCCCTGCTAGAGGGGGGGAAAGAATTTGAAAAGGCATGTCCCACTCTCAGGAGAGTGCTCTAACCATTGAGCTTTGGGATGTTCTGATGTGGGGCTCTCTCGATCTCTCCTATTGAAGCTGTTCCACTGTGGATAAATAATGAAAGAGAGATTGAAGCAGGGGGACTGAACCTAAGGTCTCCCACCTCCAATGTGAGTGCACTAGGCTTCTGAATCCATCTTGCTCTTTCTTGCACAATGACTGTTTCATTGTGGATAAATATGTAAATAGTCATTGGCCTGGAGAGAGAGAGAGAGAGAAAGAGAGAGAGAGAGAGAGAGAGAGAATTATCCTCCAAATAGTCCAGCCAATGTGGGTAGGGTGGGAATGAGACACATATCCTCCCAGGGGATTTCTTGGCTATTTTCTGACAGCAGAGGAATGTAGACACTCAGGGGTCCTGAGAGGGAGCATAATATAGTGGTTATAGATCATTCTGTTTCTGTGCCCCCAGCCTGTCTCTGTCTTACTCTACTCCTATCCGCCTTCTAACCCAGTTCCTGTCTCTGCTCCTATTCGATTTCCCCACCTCCCTGCTTCTGCACCATCCTCTTTTTCTATGCATCACCTCCAGCCTGGATCCTGTTTCCCAGCCCTTCTGCTCCTATACAACCCACATCCACCTGAACTCCTACCATCCTCTTCCTGCACTTATCCACCCCTCACTCCTGATTTGCTCTTCTGCTGCAACTATCTGCTCCCTGCCCTTCCCCCAGTGCTTCAGTTCCTGACCCTTTTCATCTATCTATCGAGGTTTAAACTGACGTAAAAATGTCCACATGCAAAATTACGTCAGTTTGACTTAGTTAACTTCTGTGTGTGTAGACCAGGCCTTGGATAGCTTCTTGCAAGACACTTCACTACAATAAAGTAAAATTAGAAATTTAAATATATTATGTGAACTTTAGACATTATTTTGTTAACACACTCAAAGAATTCTAACAGACTACAGAAGCACCATTTTACTTTACAGAAGCTGTGCTAGTTTGTCCTTACATGCTGATCCAAAGCCCACTGAAGTCAATGGAAAGACTTCAGTGGGCTTTGGAGCAGGTCTTATATCATGTTAATCTAAGTGTTTTATAATTCTATTTTTAATTGTAATTTCAACTGATTTCCTGATATTGAAGTAAGGCTCACTAGACTATAATTCCCTGGATCACCGTTACAGCCTTTTTAAAAGGTAAGTGCATTTACTACCCTCTAATCCTCTGATATAGTAGCTGATTTTAATGAGTGCATATTTTATAGCAGCTCAGTCATTTAATTTTTAGATTCTTTCAGAATTCTTGATGTCTATCATCCTGTCCAGGTGACTTTTTGATCTTTAGTTCATCAGTTGCTCTGTCGACACCACATTCTATGTAATACCTCATCTTTGTTACATGAAAAGAGTAGGTCTGGGGTAGATATCTCCCCAACATTTCCTTTAAAGACTGCTGCAAATAAATCATTTAATTTCTCTACAATGTCTTGATGTTCTTTAATTTTTCCATTTGCTACCTGGTAATCCAGCAGACCCACCAATTCTCCCTCAGGCTTTCTGATTTTGATATACTTAATAATGTATTTGTTTGTAAGTGTTTGGCTATTTCTGTTCAATTATCTACAGGTACTTTGCTCCTCAAATTCCCTCTTAGGCCTCCTAATTTCCACTTTACCTGCTGTAGTTTATGTTCTTTTCTGTTAGTTTCACTATGATTGGATTTCTGCTTTCTGAAGGATACCTTTTAGACTGAAATAACCTAAATCTTGAACCTTGCCATTTACCCATATTGATTTTCTCCTTGCCATCCTACTTTCCTTTTTAGTTTAGGGATATGAATGTCTTCTATCACTGTTATGATATGTTTAAGTGGCCCCCACCCAGAGACTAAGGATTTTAATTTCAGTACTTTTGATTTAATGTCCTTTTGACTAGTTTCCTTTCTTTTTAAATTGAAATAAAATAAATCCTTCTTTCTCAGGATAGGGTCACCAAGACCTAGTGTTTGGGATGAATCCTTACTCCAAAGATTTTGAACTTTGTTATATTGTGGTCACTATTATTTAACAGTTCAATTAAAGTTACTTCTTGAAGCAACTGCTGTGTACCTTAAAACAAAGTTGAGAATAGTCCTGCTCTTGTTTGTTCTAGAACTAGCAGCTCCAAAAAGCAATCATTTCAGGTTTCAAGAAATTGATTTTCTAAATCTTGTCCTCTTGTACCATTTGACCAGTTCATATGCAGGTAGTTGAAGTAATTTATTATTGCCATTTTATTGGACTCAGTTCTCTTGTTGATCATCCTCAACACTCAATATATTTTTTCGGATCAGGCGGCTGGTTAGTATAATCCTCCTAGTATAGTTATATTCTTATGTCCTGAGAGTTATATCCATATAGTTTATCTTTGTATGGTCCTCTCTACTCAGAAATTTTATCTCACAAAATATTTCTAATAGGTTTTTTTCCCCCACTAAACATGTGGCATATGCAGAATACATGATAGTGTGGTGCACTACAAAGGTGTTATTGGCACTCATTTGCAATGACCTTCACAACTCTCTTGTGGCTTCTCCACACATGAGTAATGTACCTATTACAAATTAACGCAGATAAAACCTTTATAACACTCTACACCATCATTTGATATATGCTACATATTTGACAGAAATAAATATTTTAGAAATATCTGAGAGTTGTTAAACAAACAAAAATTGTACTATTTGCACATGTGGATTGAAATCAATAAATGGCTTTTCATGGCTATAAATTGCCTGGCAGAACAAACACCAGAAAGGGAGACAGATGTTTTAGAGGTGCTGAGTCTATGAAATCAATAGGAACCACAGACAGTCAATGTTTCTGAAAATAAGGGGTGAACTACTACAACCCCCCTCCCCCCCTTGAAGTGGGGTGGATTTCACCTCACACCACTTATGTCAGTGTTCAGATATGGATTTAGGGGCCTAACTTTAGGCACTCACATTTTGATATTTTTTCCAAATATTCTACATGTGTACTTAGTGTAAATGGTATGTAGCTCTTTGGTGCTTTTAGGCAAATCTTCCCAGCAAATTTTGCAGGCAAAACTTCCACTGATTTGAATAGAAGTTTTGGCTGAGTATGCACTATATAGTTTGCCCCTTGTTTCAAGGTCCTGGAGGCTTATCCTATGAGATGCTGAGTGCTCTCACCTTCATTGACTTCAGGGTGAGTTGAGAACTGTTCAGCATGTAAAGTTGAATACTTAATTATATCAAATGGAGAGAAGCAATTGCTGAATTGGGGGGGAAAAGAGAGAAAAAATCCCCAAATGCATCTTATTTCAACTGAACATAAAAATTAGAAAGAAATCCTTTGATGCATATTACTCATAATATTCCATCCTAAAAGTGAAGTGACTATTTTGGCATGTTGGAACCCTACTGATCCCTAACAGAAAGACAAACTAGAGACAACATATGTACACAAACGGGTACCCATCCACTCACCCACAAGATGCCCCAAATGCAGTAGTACTGGCTCAGTACACTAGAGGGAGATAGTACATAAATGCAATGAGATTTTTTCATATTCACAGAGCATTTATGTCACATATTTAGATATCCTACAGTATTTAATTTGGCAACAGTTGCCTAACTATATAACAATAACAACATAAGACCCAAGGATGGGTGATACAAACCTGCTGAGACAACGGAGTATCTTTGTATCGATGTTCCACTTTATAAAATGTGTTGTTGGTTCACGTCTTATTTTGGTAAATAAAAACAGACTATTTGTAGCAGACAGCCACACACACTGAGCTTTCATCAGCCAGTCAGAATCCTTCTTTCAGAAAGCCCATTTTATAAATATATCATATATATATATGTCTCTCTTTGGCACATAGACTATGTGTACATTTCAGTTTAGTGATTCCACCTGTAATGATAGATAGATAGATAGATAGATAGATAGATAGATAGATTTTACACAGCATTAGTTTCATAATGGTTAGAAGCAGAATCATTCTGCATGGCAAACTATCCATTTTAAAGCTACAAAGAGGTTTTAGGATTGGGAAGTGCTCTAGCAAGAACACTGATTTGAATATATAAATGTAAAAGCTGTACTCTTAGTTGAATTATATTGATGGACATAACTAAAAAAAGCCTGACTGTAATTTTCATTGACTCAGGCAAAAAAAATCCTCTCTCACCTGAATTTTTAACAAACTCCTCTAAAATAATTTCCAGAAGCATCTTGTAATTGCTCTAGATTTTATTCTTTACTTCCTAAATGATTCATGTTACTCACTTACACATTCGACATTCACAATTTATAAATGGCAACTTAACTTTAGTATTTATTAATTGAGATCAATACATTAGCAATCAAAACACTCACCTTTCTATTTCAATACACCATGCTTCCCCCCTCGTGCTCCCCCAACTTTCGCCCGGGATGTCTGAACAGCAGTCGAAGTTTATAGAGCTCTCCCAGTGGCTGCGATATGAGGGAATATATGTGTAGGGACAGTAGTCCTAGTTTCGGTACTAAAACATTAATCCAGGAAAAGAAAGAGGTGAGAGAGCACGCCAGGTGCTTCTAAATATTGGTAATACTTGGATGCAAAAGAAGCTTCGTGTGGACCAGAATCGTTTGCAGAAGTGCCGAAATTGCCTATTCCAGTTGTTTACCACCGGACCAGCTTCCATAGGTACCACACAGCATTCGGACAAAGGTTTCTTTGTGCTTGATAAGATTTATATTTTGGTCATCTTGTGAAACCTGCTAACTGTGGTTAGGGACGGGTGGGGCCCAATTTCTAGTGAAATGTTTAACGGACTTGAGGAGAGGGCGGAGATATTTGATTATCCCCTCTTGAGACACTTATTGATCAGTATGTGCTGGAAAAATTATAATATTCGGGGTATCTGTCATGCATTACTATATTAGTGCGTTTGAAATAATTGTTTATGGAGTCGCAACTCAAATATTTTTACCGAAGGCAGGGGAATTGGGTGAAGATCGCTGCCTACCCACCGGTATCACAGAAGATATATAGGACCGGCAGCTGGATAACACGGAGGCACATTCTCCCATTCCCACAGTGAAGCATTCTAACCGTACTCAGGGATTTACGTGGAGAACCTGTTGGGAATCTGGGATCTATGTCATGCATGCAAATTTTATCCCGTCATACGCCGTTACTACAGTTTGTTTAATGTCTGACATATGGGAAGTATTGGTCCTAATTTTTCTCTATTTTCAGCGATCACCTAAGACTCCTTAATATTTCTACAATAAAAATAAAAATAAAAATGCCAGAGAGACGCTGCAGTGTGTAGAAATGAGAGACTGCAATTTACAAGCAACAAGCCCTTCTCACATTGTTAGTCTCCAATCTAACTGATCTAATCAATGACACCAAAGCACTGGGGATTCTAGCACCGCCTCCCCAAGCCTTTCCACTGATTCTCATTGGAGGCCAGGTTCGGAGGCAGGTTCCTTTCCTCAGCACGGATTGGCTGGCAGGGAATCAGTATCAATGTTTAAGCAGCGGCGTGAGGTGAATAGAGTCAGTCGGCAAGAAGCACTGGGAGAGAGCGATGGGGCTGGAAACCCAGCAAATGCTGCAGTAAGGGAGGGGGAGCTATAAGAGACAGTGCTCCAACTGTTGAATTTTCGCAAATCTCCACTTACCTACGGACGGCTTAGACTGTGGATCTGTTTTCTCTGAAATCGACATCGCTTTTGCATATGGTCTAGTTAACATTGGCTAATGCCTGTTTGAAAGGTGCCACCCATCAATGAGACCGAGAGAAGAATTTTTAAAAATCCCTCTACAACAGACTGCAGAATTAACTATGTACAGTGGCTCCGGACTCAAATAAAGGAGGAAAAAACAACACAGAACTGAGACTTGGGACTAGAACTGTGAGCATTTCAATGGGAACCTGTGCTTCCCCCCCCCCCCCCCGTTAATGTGCAAGATCTCTGGGTGTTCACACATAACTCTGAGGAAAGGTGGCTAAAAACACTCAGCAAAGCAGGAGACAGACGCGCCTCTGTGCCCGTGAGTGGATAACAGCCTTGTTTTCCTGATCCCCAGTCTCCCGGAGAAAGAGGTATAGTAAAAGTGCAGCTGGATCCGACACCCTCCTCTTTCTTCCCCTCTCTCTTTTTCCTCCAAAACATGAATCTGATTTTTCTGTCTATAGCGTGAGTCAGAAAAGCGTTAGGAAGAAGCTGCAACTAATGTCTGTGAAGGGAGGAACATGAGGCGATAGTGAATGTGATTTGTTCCGCTGGATCTGACTCATCCAGCAGATTGAAACACCTGCATTTCTGGATGTGTCAATCATTTCTTTTCGGCTGTTAAAAGAACCTGAAATAAAAATTAACCCCCTTCTACCCCCCTCGATATATACCTATACATAATATCACTGGGGAAGTAAATCATCCCGGGTGAACGCATCTGGCATTGCAGCCGCTTTTTCCCCACACACCAAGATGCCCAGAAAGACTATTATAGCTTGAAAAGACTGCAGAATGCATCACACCAAACACTGAATTGTATTTGTTTTATTCTGAAAGAATTGTCGATCAAAATATTTGCCTCTTTTTATTCATCGCCAAGATTCCCCCTCCCCTAAATGAAGAGGACTAGGAGGCAGTGTCATTGGAAGGAGATGCTGAATAGAAAGAAAAGAGAGGCACTTGACAGCTCAGCCTTGTGAATGCAGAGACTGTTTCCCTTTTAGCGAGAGACTAAGAGAGAGTGTGTGTGGTGGGTTGCTTTTTCCCCCCCTCCCTCCCTCGCTCTCTTTTTTTTAATCTGTGCGTCCAGCCATGGGTTGCCTGTTGATTTCCTCTCGACTAGAAAGAAAAGCAAACTGGAATTAAACTGCATCGAGAAAAGTGCTGCTCCACAGACACACACACACAGTGTGTGAGAGAGGATGTGGTGGTGGCGGCGGCTACTGGCCTGTCTTAAAGAAACCCAAGTGTGCATTTGATTGAGCACAGCCTGTGATTTTTTTTTTTAACACACATCTATCGCTAGTGATGGCGAGCAGCTGGTGGGTTTCTTAATCCCCCACCCCACCCCCCAAAAAAGGAAGAGAGGGAGGCTGGTGGCGCGGGGAGAGAAAGGAAGCTACAAATCCGGACACTAGTTTTCACACTGCAATTTCCCTCCCTCTTTTTGTTGTTCGGAAAGGAAAGAGTGAGCGTGGAGGAGCCGGCGAGGGGGAAATACCGATGGCAGCGAGATGCAGTTCGCCGCCGCAAGCAATGCAAGATTAGATCTCTAAATGCAGCAAAACACTCCCTGAAAACCAACAACCCCGCGGTGCAATCAGACATTTCATTGCCTCTCACTGCACACGGAGCGGGCTTCTACACAGGCGAGAGACTCTTTTTACCCCCCTCCCCCGCTGTCTCCCCGTCCTACCCACCCTCCACTCCATCAGTCGCATCACAAGCAATGAGTAGCAAATAAGCGTTTTCTGTTTACGGTCCTGCTTCCCAACAGCCAGCTCCCTTTTCTATATATTTTTTAAAATTCCTTGGACTGATCTGGAAAACCACCACCACCACCGATTATTTTTTATATTCTTTGTAAATCGGCGAATATTAAAGAAAAAAAATTAAACAACCATTCGGAATCCGTCTAAAGAAGAAGATATATTTTTATTCTCCTCCTCTTCCTCCAGCTGAAGTTGGACAGCCTAAGTAACTGTGAGGGGATTGTGTGGCCGCAGAAGCGCTTGATTTGAGGCGGCTTTTCTCTCGCTCTCTCGCCCCTCCCTGCGAGCTACATGCTCCATTTGCTGCCCCGCAACCTGTGTCTCTGCAGATGTTTTAGAGCAACAGGTTCAGCAACTTAAAACACAGGGGTAGGCAGCGGGAACAGAAGAAGGGAGAGGGAATAAGGCGGCGGAGGAGGAAGAGGGGGCAGGGGCCACCCTGGTGCTGCCGCAGCTGCCACCACCCCCTGGCTCGGGGATGTACCTTTCCATTTGTTGCTTCTTCTTCTGCTGGGCTCCTGCCCTGACTCTGAAGAACCTGAATTACTCGGTGCCGGAGGAGCAGGGGGCGGGCACGGTGATCGGGAACATCGGCAGGGATGCCCGGCTGCAAGCGGGGGCGGGCGGGCCGCCGCCGCCGGCGGAGCGGGGAGGCGGCCGGGGGACCAAATCGACTTTCCGCGTGCTGGAGAACTCGGCGCCGCACCTGCTGGACGTGGACGGCGAGAGCGGGCTGCTCTACACCAAGCAGCGCATCGACCGCGAGGCGCTGTGCCGGCGCAGCGCCAAGTGCCAGCTCTCGCTCGAGGTCTTCGCCAACGACCAGGAGATCTGCATGATCAAGGTGGAGATCCAGGACCTGAACGACAACGCGCCCGCCTTCCCCTCCGACCAGGTGGACATGGACATCTCGGAGAACGCGGCGCCGGGCACCCGCTTCCCCCTCACCAGCGCCCACGACCCGGACGCCGGCGACAACGGGCTGCGCACTTACCTGCTCACCCGCGACGACTACGGCCTCTTCTCGCTCGACGTCAAGTCGCGGGGCGACGGCACCAAGTTCCCGGAGCTGGTGATCCAGAAGCCGCTGGACCGCGAGGAGCAGAGCCACCACACGCTGGTGCTGACGGCGCTGGACGGCGGCGACCCGCCCCGCTCGGGCACGGTGCAGCTCAACGTGCGCCTCATCGACTCCAACGACAACAGCCCCGTCTTCGAGGCGGCCTCGTACGTGGTGGAGCTGCCGGAGAACGCGCCGCTGGGCACCGCCGTCATCGACCTCAACGCCACCGACGCGGACGAGGGCACCAACGGCGAGGTGCTGTACTCCTTCAGCGGCTACGCGCCCGAGCGCGTCCGCGACCTCTTCAGCATCGACCCGCAGAGCGGCCTCATCCGCGTCAAGAGCAACCTGGACTACGAGGAGAGCGGCCTCATCGAGATCGACGTGCAGGCCCGCGACCTGGGGCCCAACCCCATCCCCGCCCACTGCAAGGTGACCGTGCGCCTCATCGACCGCAACGACAACGCGCCCGCCATCGGCTTCGTCTCCGTCCGCCAGGGGGCGCTCAGCGAGGCCGCCCCGCCGGGCACCGTCATCGCCCTGGTGCGGGTCACCGACCGCGACTCCGGCAAGAACGGGCAGCTGCAGTGCCGGGTGCTGGGCGGCGGCGGGGCGGGCGCGGTGCCCTTCGCCCTGGAGGAGAACTACGACAACTTCTACACGGTGGTGACCGACCGGCCGCTGGACCGCGAGGCGCAGGACGAGTACAACGTGACCATCCTGGCCCGGGACGGGGGCAGCCCCCCGCTCAACTCCACCAAGTCCTTCTCCGTGCGGATCCTGGACGAGAACGACAACCCGCCCCGCTTCAGCAAGAGCCTCTACGTGCTGCAGGTGCCTGAGAACAACATCCCTGGCGAGTACCTAGGCTCCGTGCTGGCCCAGGACCCAGACCTGGGCCAGAATGGGACTGTGTCCTACTCCATCCTGCCCGGGCACGTGGGCGACGTCTCCATCTACACCTACGTCTCCGTCAACCCCACCAATGGCGCCATCTACGCCTTGCGGAGCTTCAACTATGAGCAAACCAAGCACTTTGAGTTCCGCGTGCTGGCCAAGGACTCGGGCTCACCCCACCGCGAGAGCAATGCCACTGTGCGTGTCACCGTGCTCGATGTCAATGACAACGCACCCCTCATTGTTCTGCCTGCCCTCATCAATGACACTGCGGAGCTCCAGGTGCCACGCAACGCTGGTGTGGGCTACCCCGTGGGCACCGTGCATGCCCTGGACAGTGATTTTGGGGAGAGCGGACGCCTCACGTACGAGATCGTCGAAGGCAATGAGGAGCACCTCTTTGAGATGGACCCCGCCAGTGGCGAGATACGCACTTTGCACCCATACTGGGAAGAACTCAGTCCGGTGGCTGAATTGGTGGTCAAGGTCAGTGACCACGGCAAGCCCAGCCTCTCAGCCGTGGCCAAACTGATTGTCAGGGCCTTGGCAGGACCATTGCCCGAAGCCGGCGAGCCGCAGGTGAATGGTGAGCAGCATCGGCGACCACACTGGGACCTGTCGCTGCCCTTGATTGTGACCTTGAGTACTGTCTCCATCATCCTACTAGCTGCCATGATCACCATTGCCGTGAAGTGCAAGCGGGAGAACAAGGAGATCCGCACCTACAATTGCCGCATCGCAGAGTACAGCCATCCCCAGCTGGGAGGAGGGGGCAGCAGCAGCGGGGGAGGAGGAGGAGGTGGCGGTGGCGGAGGCAAGGGCAAGAAGAAGAAGATCAGCAAGAATGACATCATGCTGGTGCCCAGTGAGGGCGAGGACAGCAGGGGCCCCCTCAATGTCATGAACGTAGTGAGCAGCCCATCCTTGGCCACCTCACCCATGTACTTTGACTACCAGACCCGTCTGCCCCTCAGCTCACCCAGGTCCGAGGTGATGTATCTGAAACCCGCCTCCAACAACCTGACTGTGCCCCAGGGACATGTGGGCTGCCACACCAGCTTCACAGGGCAAGGGACTAACGCCAGCGAGGCTCCCCCGAGCCGGATGTCCATTATTCAGGTAGGAGACTTTTAGAATAACCCGGACCTCACTTTAGACGCTGGTTTAAACGTTATGTTTTGTCTGCAGTGAAACCTGTTGTAAGGCACCAACAAAAATCAGTCACTTCAGGGAGGTGGACTTATTAAAATAAAGGTATGCAGATCATACTTGAGGGATCTGATTCTGTTCTCATGCTGGTGTCACCAGTGTAAATCAAAAGTTATTCCACTGACATAAATGGAGTTACAACAGTGTAAAGCTGGTATATGTGAGAACACTGTCAAGCCTAATATGTTTGGGATACTTTGGGGTATTGCCTAATAAAGGTGAGAGAGACCAGGTAGGTGAGGTAATATCTTATTTTGGACCAGCTTTTGTGGGTGAAGAAGACAATCTTTCAAGCTACACAAAGCTCTTCTTCAATCTGGGAAAGGCAAACTCACCCACCTTGTCTCTCATAAATAATCTGGGACCAACATGGCTACAACAACACTGCAAACAAGCAAAAGGTGGTCTCTTCCACAGGTTTCACTGTACTTTTCTTTGGGGCAGAGAGGTGGTGGGGATATTTGAAGAAGTTATGTCTGCTTCTGTAACCAACAGGACATTACAGAAACTGTACACACTAAGGACACACTTCCCCCCCCCCCCATCTATTGCAACAGTGTATATAGCCTTCCAATCCTGTATATAATATCAGCTATTTCCAAGATGTATGCTTTTAATTTTTTAAGTTTCCTTTTTAGAACATATATACATATATTTTTTATCTTTGACACAGAACAGTATCATTTGGGGCCCCATTACTTCCTTTTCTTCCCTGAAAACAATAAAACTTTCAGCCTTGGAAAGTTTGCTTAGTTAACTAGATTAAAATGTATGTGATAGTTCCCCCCCCCTCCCCTGCAAAGTTAACAAAACTCAAATCCTATTGTAAATCAACAGAATGACTAGTCAGATTTCCAGTAGCCTGAATCAATATTGACTATTGCTGTATAGTGAAAGACTTACATGCTCTGTTTTTGTTTTTTTTTAATCAAAGCTCATTTTTGAAAAATACAGTAGTGGGCCACATTCTGCCTTCAGTAACACTCATCACCCATTGACATTCATGTATGTAAGTGATGGCAGAATTTGGGCCATTGGATTGAGTTTAATATTTAAGTAAAATAACAACTTAATACGTAGTGTGTAGTTTGAAGTTCAAACACAAAAGATGTGTTCTGAAGCAGTGGGCTTATACCATAAAACAGTGGGCAGAATCTGGCCCTAATTGATCTAATTTAAAGTATTCCTTAGTTAGTGTGGCTTAATGTTCAAATGTTACAGGTATGCTCCAAAGCAATTTTTAGATTTTTCATTGAATGCAGGCTCTGGGTAATGACTATTAAATATATCTGAAGTGTCATATCTGTTTTGTCCTGTGGTTCTCCTAATATGCTGTTCTGAGTCATAGGGGAATGAGCTGAGTGTATCAAAAGTGACACAGACTCATTTTGTGTTGCCAGCTAATGAGAAAAAGTTGCACTGTAGACACTTGATGTATCAAAAGGAAATTCGTAATGCATTTGAGGCTTCATATGATGCAGTTTTGTGAACACCAAATTTACTTAGTTTCCAGTGGCATCTAATATTGTCAAGAGAGGTGGCCAATAATTGATCATCTATAGCTGTATATTTTAATAACTGCAGAAAAATGCCCTGTGTACAAGGTCACTGTGAACTATTCCTCAACCCACTATTGAGTTGTGTCACAGAAACAATTTCATTTTATACTTATCCTGAATTTGTGTTGCTATCAATTAGGTGGTTGAGCAATATTCAAAATCAGAACTTGATTTTAACAAAACTGACACGTCAGGAAGAATATTAGGTTAGTGCAATACCGAAAATAATTCAATTTATAATTCATGCTTTAAAAGACAAATAAATAACTTTCAGTGACTCTTGTTTAAGGCATGTAATTTTTTTTACTATAAAATGAAGTTGTCAGAATACAAAAATACTTTTTTTTTCCAAGTGACAAGTGTAATAGTTACTAAAACTTAGAAAATTATATTCTCTTGCAACCATGTAATGTCTATATAAAGCAATTAATACATGTATTGATACTACTAAATAGTAAAGATTCAACTGTAGTGTAAAATCTCAGTCATAAATATTATTCCTTTTTTACAGTGTTCACTGTATCATATCAGTCATGATTTTTTTTTTGAAATTTATATAAAACTGAAAGAGGAATTTCCTCCCTTAAAAAAAGGTGTGTTGTGGTTTCTGTGAAAGTTTTGCTGTGATGACTGTGAAAAAATTTAACCGTAAGTCCTGATAGCATGAACCTGTATACCTAATATTTAACTTTCTGTTTTCCTGAATATCTACACACAGTGTTTTGGAGCAAGGTGGCGCAGCTAGTGAGTTAAGAAACACTCATCTTTCATTTATGGAAAGCTGGATCAAATTTAGTTTAGGTCACAAGTGGACCTGAATTTAGTAGTCACAACATAATCATAAAACAAATACGCAGTTTGAGATAGTTGTTGGGGCCCTGTTCAGGATAGGTCCAGGTTTATAGTATCAGGAGTTTGTATTAGGAGAACTATGTGGAAAAAATTGCATGTCTTCACCACAGGCTACATGAAATGAATTTTTATATTTTCTTGCCTTCTTTCTCTCCCCATCCCCAAATTAGATATTATATATAAACTCTGCACTTAAAATCAGAAAGCACATGCTACTTTGAGTCTGATTCTGCACTTCATTGAAGCTCTCATTGGAGTCAGTGGGAGTTTTTCATGACCAAAGAGTGCAGGATCAGGCTCTCTATCTGGATCCAATGGATCCTAATCCACTGGTAGAAAATCTACTTCTAGGAAAATAACCTATGTTGTTAAGAAGCAAAAGAGGTAGCCAGTAAAAGGAAGAGCTAGTTTCCAACCATCTGGGTTCTTGTCCACCTTCATTAACTAGTGAAAAATGCACTATTTGCTCATTGCTTTAAGTAGGTGAAAGCTAAGCTATTTTATAAGTATTTTCTCTAGTGAATATTCAGTGTAGTTTTTTAAATATATATGTATGGTGGAACCACATTAATCTCCTACTTTCTAATGTACACAACAGAACAGCTCTCTTTCTCTTCCTGTTTCTCAGCAAGGATTTAATGGTAGAGTTCTCTAGTGAGGTTCTACTAAGATTTTGTATATTTACAGAATATACTACATTGCATTACACCACATTAACTAGTACACTACCAAAAATTTATAATCAAATCAAGACTACAGTTGTCTAATCAATAAGGGCCAGATTTTCCCATTCTTACCTTTTTACTCTGGAGTTACTCCCAGACTAAATTCAATAGGTCAGATTGTGATATTCTTATCCATGTGCATAGCATCGTATCTCACCTATAGTCCCATCAAAGTTAAGGGATACCTGGAAAAAGGTGCTACTTAGAATCTGGCCCAATGAGAATACTTGCCAAGTAAAGTAAGGCTCAGTATGAATGAGGTGGCATAATTTTCTTCCCAATTAAGTACATTTTGCAATGCATTAGCTTTATGTTTTAACTGTCCATTTACTCACTAATTTGTGAGTAAATTTCAGTATTTGCAGGTTTATAAGTAACTAATGTGAATTAGTGGGTTTTGTACCATAATTATGAAAATCTTCAAATTTCCTGTATTATGTATGTGTAAAATGTTGGATGGATATTCAGCGGCACTGAGAACTCAGCACTCACTGATTTCTATGAGACTTGCAGGTGTTCAGCAACTCTGAAAATCAGGCCATGTTTATTCAATAGATTAATCAGTTGATAGGATGACATATAAAGACTATTCCTTTACTAGTCATACATAGTTAGGACACCTACTGTGCACAAACACATCTTACCGTTATTTAACAATTCAACCAGCACATTGTATACATCCTCTAATAAAGAATAGTGGTTTTAAAGAATAATTTAGCATAAATATGTTTAGACATAAATGTACTGTTATGTGTTTATATACACAAACAAAATTTATTTACAAACCAAAATTTTAAATGGCTCACATAGAGGAGAAAAGGTATAAATTTCATGGCCAGATTAACTCAAACTTCCATCCAAGCCCTTAATCTTGTAACAAATGGGACTTTGCTCTGTAATCTACAAATACATATTCAGCCCTATCAAAAACTTCTATAGTTAAGTGTGTAAGCAATTCATGCTAACAGGAAACAGGCAAATAGTTCTGCTGGCAAACAAGCCACAATTTCTTCAAGTTTTCAGTAGATGAAAGAGTTGATGGATAAAGGGAAACCAGC
Source organism: Terrapene triunguis (assembly GCF_002925995.2). Taxonomy (NCBI): domain Eukaryota; kingdom Metazoa; phylum Chordata; order Testudines; family Emydidae; genus Terrapene; species Terrapene triunguis. The sequence goes on from NW_020664368.1 coordinate 8,026,438, forward strand.
AGAAATAGGTTCTTTAAAGTGACATGACAGTAGTGTAGAAAACTATCTACATATGCAAGGAGTGTTCATGATCATAGAGAATATTTATTATTATACTTGTGATGCAGTGTGGAGAGATTTGTAAATATATCAAGTGAGACAGAATGGGAAAACTGTGGTCACAGATTTTATTGAATAGAAAAAAAAAAGAGAAGAAGAAAAGAAAGAGACCATTTTACAAGGAACTATCAAGCTGGGAGTCACCACAGTTGCTGCACTAGGCAGTCCTGTAACATTTTAAGATAAAGTGCAGATCATTCTTAATACTTCCAGGCACCTGATGTTTACGATGTGTCAACAGATTACTGTTAAGTCCCAATGCAGCCTCATCACCAGGTGTCTAGTAGTATCTGAGAAGATATAGACTTCAAGGGGGAAAAAAACCCGTAAACTGTATTCATGCTGTTATGTCTTCAAATATATTATTGTTTTCTTTTAGAAACTTCAGTGTGCAGTGTTGCAGAATGAAACGTGCTGACACTGCAATATCAGGAGAACTGAAATAATTAAAAAACAAATTGCATTCATTCCCAGAATTCAGAACTCCAATCTCAAAAGACTCACATTACGTTTGTTTTTTATATCCTTTGCAAAGGGAGAATATTCTTCTTCTGATGCAGAAGCTAATTTTTCTAATAGAGCTAGTGGAAGTTTAGGACATGTACTGAGAGGAGAATTTAAGAGAAGTCAGTGGAAGTTCTGCACAATTGCAGGCTTGCAGTTTGGACATTATATTTCCCAGGCAGTTGGATTTACCAACAGTATTTTCTAAACTCAAATAAAAAACTACCAGACTAATGTCTGATCTCATGTCAGAGCTATCTGGCTGAGAGGTATTATGATAGTTTTTATAATGTGTATGTTTAGATTAGATGTAATGCAAAATAGCCCTATTAAATGTTTGAGATTTGTAAATATATATTGCACTGGGTATAATTACACTGTACACATTTCTAAAGCTTCTATGCCAGGGGTCGGCAACCTCTGACACGCGGCTCGCCAGGGTAAGCACCCTGGTGGGCCGGGCCAGTTTGTTTACCTGCCGCATCTGCAGGTGTTCTGCAGGCCAATGGGGGCGGCGGGAAGCCGCGGCCAGCACACCCCATTGGCCTGGAGCGGCGAACCGCGGCCAGTGGGAGCCACGATCGGCCGAACCTGCGGACGCGGCAGGTAAACAAACTGGCCCGGCCCGCCAGGGTGCTTACCCTGGCGAGCCGCGTGCCAGAGGTTGCCGACCCCTATTCTAGGCCTATTTTTCATTGTGTATTAAAGTCAATGCAAGTATTGCCAGTGTAAGACCTGCAGGATTGGATGTTTTCTTTATATTTGCACAACAGTAAATATTTCCTTTCTGCCCAACTGCTACTCTGTTTGAATATAAAACTGTTACATTCAACACACGTACTTTATGGCCTGATCTTGTAACCATATCCCACAGTAGTATCTTCTGGGATTACTAATGTGGGTAATGGCTGCAGGATCAGGCTCCCCCTCTTTTGTACCATGTCTATCATAGACCCTCTGAGCCTGATTCTGATCTTTCTTCCTCCTACATTTTACAACAGTGTTATTCCATTGATTTCACTGTAGTTAAGCCTGATCTATGCAGGTGTAAGTGAGATCAATCTAAGGCCCTATATTCCAAAATGGTTCGTGGGGTTAAACATTACAGAGTTAAACAATACAAAATAGCTAAGGGAGAGACAAATTAAGAGTAAGGAGGAGAAAACGCAGATATTGGGAGTAGGGAAAAAGAACAATGCCTCCAAAATAAAAATCCTCACTAACTAGATGGTTAAGAAGATCAAGGGCTCTGTATGACTTATTTTCTGTTAAAAGAGACATATAAGAGCTGAAAAAAGTTAGTGCAGTTAAAATAAGTGACTAAGGGACAGATCCTGCAATCATTATTTGGGTAAAACTCCCATTGACTGTTATGTGCTTCAAAGTTGTTGAAGCTTTACTCATGTTGGTGACCACTTACATGAGTAGTCTCATTGATTTCAATGGAAGTACTCAGGTGTATAAGTGATTACCAGCATGAATAAGGTTTGTACAACTGAGCCCTTGAAGAGTTAACTTTTGGTTTAGTAATAACTTTGGCCCAGATTCTGCCACCCTTACATTAAGTACTGTCTTACTCTACAAATAATCCTATTGAATCCAGTCAAACTTCACAACAAGGGATCTAGTTCCCATTTTAGTCAATAATATAACTCCCATTGACTTCAGTGATGCAAGATCAAGCCTCCTACTAAGGTTTCTATGGAATGTGAGTAAGGGTGACAGAATCTGATCTTTATATTTAGAACTCAGCCATAAAAATCGTCTGTCATAGCAGATGTGGAAAGTTGCTCATATATATATATATATATATATATATATATATATAATGGGAACAGCCTGTGCACGATGGTGCAGAATCTTTTTCTAATGAAGAATTGGGGAGATTTCAATCTATTTTTTTTTTATAATTTAAATGTCCAAATTTATGTTTGGAGTTTGAAATAATATAATAACAAAATAATAATAATAATAATAATTAATAAATTAATTAATAATTATAGTGATATAAAGGTCAGAGATATCTAAGACTCCTTTGAACTATTCATAAAGAACATTTTTTGCTTTTATATTACCAAAACAAATATTTGTATTTGTTTAAAACCATGTATACAATATACTATTATTTTTAAAATGTGGCAAATATAGCTCTGTGGAAAATTGTGACTATGTAAATTTAAAGTATTTGCAGCTCTTACCTACAAATAATCAAGTATAGACCAAATCTTGCAGTTGCTACTCACGCAAAAAGTTAATGGAAATGAATGGAGTTTTACCTGATTAAGGATTGCAAAAGTGGACCCTAAATCAGTTCTTGAGGGGTTTTTTAATATGAAGAAGCTCCAGTTTCTCTTTACAGCCACTTTCTCTCCCTTCAGGCAGTATTATACAAATCCATGTCAGTGTATTTCACTTGTCAGAAGTCTTTAAAATAAACAAAAGAATACCTGTAGCAGTGTTGCTATTTGGAGGTAACAAACTCTTCAAGTTTGAGGAGTGTCTGTCTATAGTAGATGAAAGGAAAAAATATTGTGCAACAGTTAAGAATTTCTGTGAAAGGATCTTTAAACAATGATTTGTTGACCAGAGCAGAAACACAGCTCCTTTTTTATCTCTACTAGTAGAGAAGCAGTATTTTGGTGTCAGGAGGTCAGAAGAAAATACTTTGGACATATTTTTTTCCCCAGAAAGTAGCTTGAGGACTTTTATTTTCAGTCATATCAATGCTTACATTGTACAAACAGAAGTGGTAAAATTCATGATGAGAGGGTACCAAAAGGTAGGAAATGAGTGAAATCTGCCTCTCATGGGAATGCAGATTCTTACATGGAGATGAAAATGCTCCAGGGAGAGCCTGGCAACATCTTTTTTTGGGAAAATATAATTTTTGAGAGTAAGGACCATTTTGTTTTTTAGTGGGGAAGAGGGAGAAACTAGTAGGTCAGGCTTTCTGATGGTTCTGAAATGATGGAACTCAGTATTGCACGCATTCTGACAGTATTAAGCATTTTGTATACAATTTCCACTGTTAAGTACTACACTGAAGAGTAAGCAAATTTGTACATATACACCTGTTAATTAGGATATTAGGTATTGCTTTATATAACCTTCCCAACACTAATATATTTTATAGATAAATCCCAGAGGCTGCAACATACAGTTCATGCTTTATTAAGGTCACAACAGAAGCATCTATTTCTATTACTGAATTGCTTCATCCAGTTAGTGGGGCTACCTATGCAGAAGGACAGTATAAAGATCAGTTCATCTCTCAGTTACTTTCAGGATGTCTTTTTTTTTCAGCTCCAAAGTTAATCAGTCCTATGCTGATGTACTATCAATTTATTGCAGTAAAGGAGATGTTCTTTGATTACTTAAAATACATTAGCTTTAATAAAAAAGGCTTTAATGACATCAGTGTGCTGGGTGACTGAATGCTACAGTCTCCAATGCATGGGACAGCAGACTTCTTAGAAAATATAAATGCAGAATTTCAGCTGTGTGGATGGCACAACTTATCGATTCATTGTAAGTTCTTTCAGTGATAGACATGTGAAATTAGTTTCAGACAGTGTTTCAGACAATGTATTGATATATGTATGACACACTTACATTTGCTTGTTCTAGTCCTAGTGACACTATGATTACTGGTATTTGCAATCCTTGCCCTGGAACACTTCCAGACAGTTTTATTGTATTGAAATGACTCTTACAGTTCATTGAGCATCTAGCATAACACTGCTGAATATGATTGGCGCGTTTGCATATATTTATTCGAAAAAAATCAGGCAGTTAAACTGCATAATTATGGGAAAACGAATCATAACAATAAAAGACCATTTAAGTTAACAAGCTTTGTGATCAAAGGATAAATACAGGTTGGATAAATGAGACTCTAGATGTAACTAATCTACATAAATAGGCTTTGGTCTGATTAGAGGAAAGGAATACATTAAAATAATTTAAAGGTATTAAAAAGCATTTTGCTTCAGTAGCTTTATAACATCTAGTTTTATTTTATCTTATTTTTGTTATGTTTCTATTCAATAAAAATAGCTGTGTTCAGTGATAAACTACTTTTATGTGTTTTTTTATTTCTTGATTACCAATGCTTACAATGCAAAGAAAATATAAAATAGCACAAGTAAACAAAAGTAACAAATCATAAGTTTCCATTTTATTTTGAACACATTGTGTGTCAAAAACCTGAAGCATTTTTAAAAACTTGCAATGTTTTTGATTGATTTTTAATTAAAGAAAAACATTAAAGGGAACATTTAAAGGAGTATTTCTTGTTTACTGTCTTTATCAGTGAAGAGCAGCCTTTGTAGTGTTTGAAAGCTGGTGCATTAAAAATCAATTTCAAGTCTTCAAAGCTATAAACTCTTCCTTGCTTTGTAGATATATACTGTTTTTAAAACCATTCAGAGTACACTTGACAATTGAATTAAAAACAAAAGGTAAATAATGGCTTCATCAAAATTTTGAAGGATTTTAATGTATTTTTAATAATAGCTAAGGATCTTTATATATAACTGACGTGAATCACAATTTGTAGTTTTTAAATGAATAATTTGTTCCTAAAGACAATAATACTTAGTCTTTTATTTATACATTTTGTTTTCAACTTTCATTCGTGGTGTTTTTTGTATTTTAATGAACATCATGACTCAAACACAGAGAATGTCAGTCAATATCTTTACTTACTATATTTCTGCCTGGATCATTACTGATTGCTAAGCAACCACTTATGGGTAGAATTGTTGTGGCTACAATTCAATAAAAACTGAGCAAGAGTACACAAAATTGCATTAGGAACTGTCATAACTGCTAGAAATTTAATTGTATAAAACTGCAAAGGTCATTTAATTTGGAAGAGAGTTGCCATAAAACGCTAAAACACAAAGATTGTTAACTTAAATGGTCTTTTATAGCTTTCTTACTGCACCCTAAATTCAACACTTGGATCCTACTTGCACAACGTTATGAGAGTTTTTTCCTTAATTTAGTGGATCAGGATCATGCCCTTAATCTGTTTATGATTAACTCTAAGATCTGTGAAGATTAACCTCCTTAGATATAACAACTCCTTAGATAGAACAACTGCACTGGTATTACAGGTCAAAAGGCCTGATTCTACAAATACTTATTCAGCAAAGTGTTTTAACTTATGAGAATAGATCAGTGGTGGGCAACCTGCTGGCCGCACACGGCCCGCTGGCCGCACGTGGCCCGTCAGGGTAATCCGTCGGTGGGCCACCAGGCAGTTTGTTTACATTTGCACAGCCACCTGCAGCTCCCAGTGGCCGTGGTTCGACGTTCCCAGCCAATGGGAGCTGCGGGAAGCAGTGGCCAACACGTCTCTGTGGCCTGCGCCGCTTCCCGCAGCTCCCATTGGCCTAAACGGCGAACCACGGCCACTGGGAGCTGCCGGAGGCCGTGCAAATGTAAACAAACTGTCTGGCGGCTCACCAGCGGATTACCCTGATGGGCTGCGTGCGGCCTGCGGGGCGTAGGTTGCCCACCACTGGAATAGATCAATTGAATCAAATGTGATCACTTGTGAGTGAAATTGCTCATGTGTAAATATATGTAGAATTGGGCCCAGAATTTGTGATTCTTTATTATCAGCATCCCTCCCTGTGGCATCTCCCAAAATTGAATCCAAGCTGCAAAAACTGATCATTTAACTTTCCCTCAAACTGCATTCTGTAATACTCTATTGAGATAATCCTGATGACTGAATATTTGATAGTTTTTGCTGTTTTGCATACACTTGTGTAATTTGATATGCAGATTTGAAGATCATAAAAACAATCTTGCTTTGATGATCATGAGCAAGATTATCCAGCCACAGCTGTAAAGTACCCAGTGTGTTCTTTACTGATCTCATCATCATTTCACTGGATCAGATGACAATAAGAATATAGTGGAATTCAGAGTGCTTGGGAAATAGTGGATTTAAAAGCTTTAAAAATGGCAATCAAGAAAACCCTAGAAACTGTTTCAATATCTAGGCCACACTTCAAACAAAATAAGTGTGTGTGTGTGTGTGTGTGTGTGGTGGGGAAGAGGATGCAATGTGTTTCAAAAAGAGATATCTACAGGTTGAATGGAAAAGAATGTGAGTTAACAATGCACCTTTAATGGCTTTTTTGTATGTATTACATGACCTGTAAAGAACAGTTAAGCAGTCCTGGAGAAGATGTTGTCAGTCTGTACCCTCTTGCAACAAACGAGAAAGCATCAGGTTTAGAGGCAGATTCTGTTGTCATGTTTTCCTGGGGCAAAAGTGTAATGAAGGAACAGCCTCCCTTTCTACTGCATAGTTGCAGTTAAACATCCTGCTTAAAACTGTGTATTCAACTATCAACCTTCAGTATTGAGAATAATGATGAAGAGGCGGTATAAATCATGTGGAATGTGAAATAATCAGCACTCAATCAGTTTTATTAACAGCATTAGGTATTAAAAACACACGGTAATTTGCATCTCCGTAGCTTCAAGGTAAGGAACAAATCAGTCAACTATGTAGGCAGTGGGTAGAAAAGGGGGAAAACAAAATGTTTTATGATGTTTCTTTTGAAGTATAGTCCTTTCTTTATGTAAGTCCATAAATGTATTCTATCTGTTTAAGCCACCTGTAGCTCCTTTTCAGGCCTAGCAGAATAGAATATTGAATAGTGATAAAATTAACTGGATGGATTTGTTTATTATTTATTCATTGACCACCATTATATATGAAGTCTCTTCAACAGTATACATCTCATTAACACAGTAATGTGATTGTCATGAAATAAAGATTTCTTCAGAAGTAAAGTAAGCAATTTTAAATGCCTGTGTGTTTCTGCTTCCAGAATCTTGGATAGAACTTTTAAGCTCCGCTCATTTAAATATTTATACACCAACATCTTCCCTGCATCCCCTGCACTTTGATTTTTGGCAGAACAATCCTAATAATTAGTGGCTAGCTTTCCAGATCTTGACCTGCTCTGTAAGGCTACTGTTTATCCTTGAATGAAGTTAAAACAAGAGAAAACTGCTACGGTTAAACAAATGCAAGCTGCAGGAATTTTGGCTGGTATTGGCAAATATCTATTATGGATTGCTTGCAGTTGTGTTAGTCTTGCTGATACCAATAAATGAAGAAATGGGTACCCATGCTGAGTAGCAAGAGGAGGAGAGAATACATTGAAAGGAGACTTTTTGTTCTGATTTAAATTTTGAGCAATAGGTTTTCTACAGTATTTTATAATCAAGACAATTACATAGTAATTTGGGTTAGAATACATGCCCAGTTCCCTATCTCAAAACCCAATTTGTTACCACCTGTGGCTATTTGTATTAAAAAAAGAAACATAATTACTATGAGTCTCAGCAGTCTAAGAGTAAATTTTTGCAATTACAATACCTCCCTTGGGCAGATATGTGAAAATGGCAGATTAATTCCTGCCAGGGTCTGTCTGTTCCTTGTGAATTTTTAGGGTTGCTAGTGGTTTGGTATAGTCTACTTATTACACTGGTACTGTTTGTAATGTTGTGGATAAAGTTAAGTCAGCACTTCCGTTATAAATCTCTAGAAATAAGGCTCTATAGCACTGCCATAAAAATTCTCTACAAATTGAAACTTGACATATAAGGTCTCAGGCAAGGAGTGAGAACCCAATTCTGCTTGCATGGGAAACTGATAGGAGTTTTGCCAGTAGAGTTTACTTCAGTAGAAAGAGGATTGGTATATATGTTGTTATTTTATCCCTGACCAGATTAAAAAAAAAAAAAAAGTTTAGTTTTACTACAATAGCTGGATCGTTCTTAGAGTCATATAGTAACATTGATGGAATAGTGTGTGAACTGAAGGGCCACATATTGCCTTTAGGATTTTTTGTTTTGTCCACAATGGCACACGGACTAACATGTTTCTTTAGAGTGGAATGTCTGTGGGCCATCAGGACCAGATCCTGAAACATCCACCTGAGTTACTCATGTGGGGTAGTCTTATTCAAGTCCTAATGACCTTTACTTACCTGAGTAAAGGTACTTGTGTGCATAGGTATTTTCAAGATTGGGTGCTTAGGCTCATAGCCTGTAAACAGCTTTGCGCAGATGACCTCTTGCCTCCAAACGGAGCCCTTGTTGAAGTCAGTGTGGCTGCACATGGGCTCATGAGTCCACCTGCAGGGAGCAGCATTAGCCTGTGTTAGAGATTAGTGCCTTATGAGCATTCAAAGAGAGCAATTTAAGGAACCTTAATGTGTCCATTTTCTTTACATCCATGTGTTGTGTGTGTGTGTGTGTAATTTTATTTTTTATTGCTGTTGTGATTTGGGATTTTTTTTAAAGTCAGAAGAATTGTTTGTTTCAACTCTCAACTCATTTTATGGCATTTTTCTGACTTGGGCATTGTCACAAACACAGCAGGTTGGAATGGCTTCCTTAGAGCCTTTACAGCCCATTAATTGAAAATCCATGGGAAAAAAATAGGTTTATACATCACACCACAATATCAATTGATTTATTTATTCTTGATTAAAGCATCCATATGATGTCTCTGAGTGCCTTGCCATTTAAATAAGATTATAAAATCAAACCACCAATTCAGTCAACTCACGCTCCTACCAAGCAGCTGCTTATAATCAAATATTAACAATCACATATATTGGCCTATACATCAGTCTCCCATCCCCAGGTGAAACAAATGGGTCCAGCAGCCTGAAAATTGACAAAAATCCATGCTAGTTTGGAGTGAGGCAGGAGGGAATTCCAGAATCCCAGGCTCCTTACAGAGAATACCTTTCCAGCTGTCCTCTCTCTACTTTACCAAGTGGCTCTAGCTTCCAAGTCTCCACAACTGTGGCAGTGTATCACATGGGAGAGAGGCAGTCTGAGGTGGGCTGATCCCAAACTATTTAGGGTTTTACAGGTCCAATCCATCACCTTAAAACCTATGGAAGCTCACAGAAAACCAGTTCCAGGTTCCAGAACATAGGTGTCATGTGATGTCTTATGTATAAATACACCACTTATCAAGCTAGCTGCTGCCTTTGGTGCTAGTTCCAGTTTCATATATAGCTCCATGTAGAATGCACTGCAATAGGTTAACCTTGAAGTGATAAAGGCATGTATCATGGAGGAAAGATCTGCATCCAGAAATTAAGGCCATACCTTTCTGGGAAGGCATAGATGGTGAAATGCCTTCTTTACCACCACTATTATATTAATGGTAAATTGGACCCAAACCTTGTATTTTACAAAGTGCTTATGTGAAGATACATGACTGTAATGGTTCTAACATTTATTTAAGGACATAACCTCTTGTTAAGTTTGTGCAGGCCTAAATTATTTATCTTATGTCATAGATGATAAAGCAATATCACAAAATTTTACAACTGCAGATGTACGTCACACAGGCATGTGATGCCATCAGATTCGATAATTTGGTGTTCCTTCATTGTGGGTTCAATTTTCAGTTCTGAAGGTGTTTCCATATACAGAGGCTGTGACTCTAACTAGTGCTAGTTCATGGTAATTATACCTATGTGAGAATAGACCATCATATCCATGAACCAAAGTACATGAATAACAACTTTAAAATGTTGAAATAAATAGTTACATGAACCTAAATAAATAGTAACCCGGACAGAAGTAAATAATGTAGATTTCATGGCCTTCAGTGAAGAATTAAGTAAAATTAAAGGCTTAATTTCTGACTGGCTCTGAGAAAATCTTCAGGGGAGGAAAATATTCTGAAAGCTCCTTTACAACTCCTAAAGTACCAAAAGCAGGTGATGGGCACCAATTTAAAGAAAAGGGCATCTGAAAGAACTGTGGGAAAATGCAGATCTGCCTCTGTATATTTCATAAGTATTGCACTGACAGGCAGGTCCAATGCCCTGCTCATTTGTGTCCTCTGCCCCTAGCAGCATGGCTCTAAAACTATACTATATCATAGATTTCCCCTGGAGACAAAAGCATGGAGTCAGAGTACTAACACCTGTGCAGATTTACATTTGGAAATCTGCTGGGTTTGGAGTAGAACATGTCATATACAGGGTCTGCTCTCTTGGTCATTCATTCCTTATCATCACCCTCAAAAACCCACTGAACCCTAACCATGTGTCTGTGTAGAAGGGCATCTACAAGTGTGTATGGGGAGGTGGAACATACTGTACAGGAGTTCCTTTACCCATCATTTCACTTGTTAAGAGCCCATTGTAATCTTTTTCCTGCACCTTTGCAGCTTTCTGCAGCATTCAGTGTATATGTATGTGGGGATATAAACCCCTATGTAAGTACTCAGTTCTGCTCCGGCTGAAGTAAAGGGCTGATCCAAAGCATATTGAAGATAGTGGAAAAAAACAGTTTATTTCAGTGGGCTTTGGATAAGGCCTGGTGTGAGTTTTGCCATTGTCTTTAGAGGGAGAGGGAGCAGCCCCAGACAATATAAACAGTATGTTAAGGTGTTGATACAAACTAAATAAAGCTAAGACATTCAAAACAGAATGTTTCTGTTTTCCTCCTATCAGTATACTGTGAGTTCAGGATAGTATACCAATAAAAGGACACATTTTCATCTACCTCCCTACCATATACTGTTGCTTTTATAGATTTTTTTCCCCTAGAAAAAAATGTTTCAGTGCTCTTAGAAAAAGGAAAACAATAGTAGTAAGAATAGGACAAATCCTGAAGTATTTACTTGCTTGAGTGGAAGTTTGAGTAAGAACTTTGGGATTTCATTCAAAATTAAAAATAAAATGCCCCCAGATCAGCATTCACGAGCATTGTAAAACCAGTGTGCATGATAGAAAAATATAAGAAGATTGTTTTCATACTTCCAAGGGAGAGTTGCAAACAGAGGGAGAGGAAGGAGAATATTTTTTTAAATTATGCAAAGATACTTGGACTGTCTCCTTAACTTTTAATATCCTTGCTTTTGTCAGCTTGTATGTAATTTTAATTGGTTTAACTTTCAGTGTTAACATTTAATAAGTAAATCAGGATGACATTGGTATCAAAGTTGATATCAAAGATGTATTATCTCTTTTTGCTTGTGATTCACAAGTCCTAGAGCAAGCTGATACAGTGATAAGGTGGTGGAGATATCATCTAGTCATTTAATTGTAGATGAGTCAGTTAATTGTAGTAAACATAACACCTTGTTCGGAATGCTAAGGTAGATTCAACATGGTGAGAACCATAGATAAAAGATGCATTAAAGCATTTCAAATTCAATCATTAGGTTTCATTGCACCCATCTGCTACCAGAAAATATAATTGGAAACTTGATTCATTGACCTTTAACTGTCATTTTGGACTATGATTTTTAAACCCATATTTTCAAGTCAGAGTTAATTTGATAAGAGCAATGCCCACTACATTTTAATGCAATTATTTTTTGTGCAATTTTAACAAAAAAATATAATCAGGTTTTAATGGTCTGTTGTATATTCTGCTAATCCAGTCAAAGTAGTTATTTAATACTTTATGTGGTTAAAAGCAACTAATGTTCAACTTCATTAAGGCTTCTGTTAAATAGGAGGCTTGCTGAACTTTTTACTGTTATTTTATGCACGAACTACTACCTCTTATTAATTATTTCCAGGGGTCCATGTTACACTAAAATTATACTTACAAGCTCCAATCACACCAAGATTATACAGCATGACACAGAGGCTAAATAAGCACTGAAATTACATAGCGCTTCAGGTAGTCATTCCTAAAGCATGCTTAGTTTCATAGCCTTTCTTGTATTTTTCCTGGCACAGATGCTGTCTCATACAGGGGGGATAGTACACACACATCCCCTAGCACTTCTGCTACATGTGTGGCACACAGGTAGAGTGTCTTGTAAAATTACAGGGTTACTTAGAACAAGCAGGAAACGTGTTGTGATAAGTGAGCGTGATTTAATGTCCTCTCAGTGATGGTATGCTGTTCTGTTGTCTGAAGTTCATGTGATGGAAAATAATGATTAGACAGGTGTTTCTTCAGCTTGTGGGATCAAATTCCTGAAATATTTTATATAGTGTAGAGACAGATGTACACAACATAACCTTATAATCCCATTTCACAGCTTTTCCAAATACTGGAGAGCTCGATAAATAGAAAGCCGATTATATTGGTAGCATAACTCCATTAATAGGATTCAGATCTACATTATTGACAAGTCAGTGCTGTTAATATGATCCAGTATATTAACTTGACAGGAAAACTAGAACGATAGGATGCATCTGCAGCCTAATTGACAGGGAAGCTCTTTCAAAAGGTTCTTAATGTGGTTTTTATTGACAGTGTGGCTCTAGTAAGTACATACCACTGGTCAACGGTGAAAATATATTGGATACAACTATACTAGTAGGCTAGAGTGTAGTAGTTATTGTTCTTGTTTCCCATACTGCCATCTTAACTTTGATATAAGTCATATCAAGTCCCCTCATAAGAACTTCACAAATACCTCTTAAAGCATCAGTCTCAGCTGCAATGCTCACAGGCATTTGACATGTTGTGAATTATTTTAAATGTGCTCATCTTTTTTTTTAAAATGAATAGAGGCAATACAGAGTAATGTAATAATGTGTCATGAATTTCATTATGTTTATTTATTGATTCTGTTCTGCGATAGCAGAGGCAGAGCTATTGTATTTTCAGCCAGAGCTCTTTATACAGTGTGGTATTTGGCACATCTTTCTATATGCATTTCTTGTGCCTTCTCCAAAAAATAGTTTGTTTTAAAAAGTCATATTACCATTAAATAAATATTTTGATACTATTTTTCCTTCACCTTGTTTATGTTCTCATCAGATGTTCACATCTCATGTGAATGAGGCTCAAAGACCTCCTAGTGGGAAAAAAAAATCCATTATGCAGCAAAGGGAAGCAAGAGTTGGGCCTTCAAAGCATTCCCTCTGATTCCCATTTTAGAAGGAGAGGAGTCATGGACTGAGTGAAGCTGTCACCCTTTCACCAGTTCTCCTCTTTTTCACGGAGAGAGATTTGGCTGCTAGGTGTCTCTTGCATCTCCTCTTGCAGTGATGGGGAGAAAAAGGGATGTGTTAGTCTGAAAGAGCTTTCCCTCTGAGGAGGGGAAGAATTGATCATGAAGAGATTGCATTCTCTCGTATGTCTTTTATTTCAGATGCGAATTTGGCCAGGATCTGTCCATCCCCTTTCCCATCTATCTTTCACTTTTCCTTTTTACAAGGGCCAGGGGAAAATCTGGCAAGTATTCTTGAGTCTTTTGTGTCTGGTGAATTGCCAAGTACACTATTGGCAGAACTTGGCAAATAAATAATAATACATGGATTGGGAACTGATTTGGCCAGGATAATCTGTGATGCTCCAGTTTATTATATCAGATGGAGAGAATGGTGGATATCGCTCATTCTTTTGTTCTCTGCTTTCCAGGGTAGGTGTGTATATGGGTTTGAAAGTGCAATCCATGGCCTTCCCACAAGAATCCTACTTCCTTTGGGCAAAAGAAATGCATGCTACCAGCAATCTGCAGTCAGTATCCCTACAGCAGAGGCCAGTGGTACACATCTTCACATGTGCCCTTGTTTATTTTTGGTATCATGTGTTTTCTTAATGAAAATGTGTTTTTGCACAATATCGTATGTTACTGGAAAAATCATATAAGCACGCTGTACATTTTCTAATATGGAAACCCACATTTTACAAGTGTAAAGCTTCCCAGCCATGTATATATGTAATATAAAATATACCTCAATGGTGCAATTCCAGAAGGAAATGAGAGCACAGCACATAAGAGGACAATTGTTCCTAGATTTGTCTAAAATGGTTTCACTTTTTATTTCTATCCTCCAAATAGCTAAAATTTTTCATTACTGATTTATGTACAACTCTTTGTTCGCTGTTGGGCCAATACCTTTTGTTAATGGTAAAGGTCTGAGGTTTAAGGTTTTTATACCAAAATAAAAAAATAAGTCTTCAGGCCAAACACACTCAGCAGCAGATTTACCAAGAAATCTTTTCTTTCTCTTTGTGGAAAATTGTACCATGTAGAACATAAACAGTTTCTAACAAAATCAAGACAATTGTCTGTTCTCTCAAAACTAGATTTGGCAGAAAACAGTTCTTTTGTCTTGCAAAGTGATTGCCAGTATGTAAGAGCTCTGTTTCACTGGAAGGAAAATACTTGGAATTAAGGTTTTCAAGAAAAGAATTGGAAGATGCTTGAATTAGATATTAAGTGGCGGTCTGATAAAGGGGAGTGATGTTCCATTTCATTTTCTGCTAATGTTTAATTAAAAAGATGTTAGAGTCAGCAAAGACATTTTGCTTTATTGTAGTTTCAGGTATGAACATCTACATAAAATAGACTTGCATTGAATCACACATTTTGCAGATGTCATGCTTGTTCTTGTAATTCTGAGAAAGATTATGAATATTCTAGTTGCCTAATATTCATAAATCTGATTAATGTTTGTCTTCTTTTTTAGATATTAGAATAAATCTTCTTCTAATATGACAGTTATTTCTGGGCACAATTTGTCAAGAATACTTGAATACCATGTTTCTCAAAATTTTTCTGGAATTGTTTTGTTTTTAGACGTTTATTTTTACAAGGGAGGGAGCTGTTAAGTTGCAAGCTTGAATTTTCTGTCTGATTTTCTAATCATCTTATACAAGCTAATTAGAAACGTACCAATAGTGGATTTCAGTCTGGAGAATTACAGTGTAATAGTGGGCCTAATTTTGTAAAACAGCTTTTAAATTTGCACCTATGATTTTGGAAGTTCTACACATGCACAAACACCCAAATTTGCACCAGTAAAAACCTTTGCATGCACCGATGTGGGATTTTGTGCGCACAAATATTAAGAGGCAAGGTTCAGGTCCCTTTTGGAAATTAAATACTCATGTAAGGGACGTACTGATGTTTCCAACATGGATCCAGATCATACTCTTCTGTCATAATACCCAAGGGAGATGACTCTGGAGGGGAAAATCTCCACAGGTATGATGAAGTTGCCCTATGTTGTCCCACTGGGAAATAGTGGGATGCGTGCAAACCTGGTGGATCCCAGAGGGTGTACCTTTCTCCTGCGAATCTTCCCAAAAGAACAAAACCTCTAGAGACATTGTGGAAATCTTCTTCATTTACAAAACATCAAAAACATTTCATTTCAACTAATGTAGATTTCAGTGCCCACATTCCTCCCTTGCGTGGATTCACAGAAATTAGAAATAGGAGAGACCTCTTAGTTCAGCAAGGCTATCCTCCCCTGCCACTAGAGGAATGTTCACTGTAATACAACATCATCTAGTGCTGTTTCCAGTCTTGTTTAAAATGTTTCAAATGGTGGGGCTTTCATATCTTTCTATAGGAGACTATCCCACTCTAGTGGATCTCATTAGGAAGTTGTTCCTAATATTCAGCCTATTTTTATCTCAATTTCCTCCTTTCCTTTCTCTTAAATAAATCTTTTTGCAAGTAGTAGCTATTGTAAAATTAAATAGTAGAACCTAACCAGTGGACATGAAAATTTCTGGGTCACATGGTTGTGAATTTGGAAATTGAGAATTCTGAGTTCCCCATATGTAAGGAATAAGCAACTGCAGTGTTGGTGTACTGAAATTTATTTCTTCTGAGTTCACAGATCCCAGCTGGTATCACAGAATGTAGATGGGTAGGTGTGTACCATGGCA
The DNA here is from genome assembly GCF_002925995.2 of Terrapene triunguis. Classification (NCBI taxonomy): domain Eukaryota; kingdom Metazoa; phylum Chordata; order Testudines; family Emydidae; genus Terrapene; species Terrapene triunguis. Next base: position 8,042,707 of record NW_020664368.1, read on the forward strand.
TGCAATTTCGAATTCCATCCAGCCAGCATTTCGTATGACTAATAGCAGAATTTGTATGTGTGTTCTTCATCAGTACTTTATTATCACCATGCTTGATCCCTGTCTAATGCACTGTTAGTTAATTTTACTCAGTGAACATCTTGAATTCCAAATAAAATCTCCAAAATCTGATGCTAAAAAAGCTGTCCTTTGTGGGGTCTTGGTGGGAAGGTGGGTAATGCTATCTGCCTGTTCAATTCTCTGCTGTTGTAATGCCACTGAGTCTTAAAGTTTGACTCTGTTACTCTGGTTGTGTGATACCAGTGGCACTTGAGGTTTTATCCTATAGTCTTACTCAAGTAATTAAAATCCCATTACAGTCAATAAAACTCTATAAATGAGTGTGTTACATGTAAATGAGTTCAAAAGTTAGCAAGGAATATGGGCATACAGTATACCACTAATAATATCTGCAGCTAATAACATGGAAAGGTTTTGGGTAGTCAGAGTGCAACAAAATGCTTTTTGCTGGTGCTAGGTTTTTCAAAAGCCATACATTGCTTAGAACTGCAGCTGTGTGGTATAAAGCGGTATGACTAATACGTCTGCTGAAAATATTTAAGATGAAGTTTGGTCAAAATATTTCGTATCAACTTTCATCAGTATTACATTTTAATTTTTTTTTTAATGTTTGCTCATTTAGGCTGGGATTGTCAATAGAACCCATGTGAGTTAGGCACCCAAATCATTTAAATCAGTGTGAGTTGGGAACCTGACTCCCTTAAGCACCTTTGAAAATCTCTGCCTCAAAGCTTAATGTTTAGTATTTATTATCAATGGTTACAGTGTATGTAAGGACAGGGGCGGCTCTATGTTTTTTGCCGCCCCAAGCACGGCAGTCAGGCGGCCTTCGGTGGCATGCCTGCGGGCGGTCCGCTGGTCATGCGGATTCGGCGGAGTTTCTGCAGGTGATCTGCCAGTCCCGCCGAAGGCTGCCTGACTGCCACCCTCACAGCGACTGACACGCCGCCCCCCGCGGCTTGCCGCCCCAGACACGCGCTTGCTGCGCTGGTACCTGGAGCCGCCCCTGTGTAAGGATAGTGTATGTAAGGATTTTGTCCTCTAGCTTAGAGTGCCCTGCTGTAGCTCATCATTGGTAGGGAGTTTCCAAGCTTAAGTGGTAAAAGTCTATGTTTCTGGAGTTGAAGGAGTAGGATTTTACACTTAGTTCTGCAACTATACATAGATTATCTAGTAATTGTGTGTGTTCTTTTGTAACAATGGACTTATTGTAGGATGGCACCCAACTGTTTGTTTTTCTGCTAAGTATAATATGAAGAAAATCAGTCGAATTATTATTGAGTTACAGGTCATTAACCTTTACTTTGAATATGGAGCTTCATGGTAGCAGCTCCATAGTTAAGATTGAAATTAGGGTTCCATTATGAACCCTGTTTTTCTTACCCCTTGTAACTTGGCATAGAAAAAGTATTTTCAGCTAAAATTCACTTTAACATTTAAATTCAAATGTATGTATGCAAAAGAATGTTAGTTTACACACAAAAAAAATGAAAATAATGGAAATGGGAAGTAAATAATCAAATACTCACTCCATACAGCCTCTTAAATAAATGTTTGTTCATAAAAGTCACATCTAATATTCAAAAAACAACTTTAACTCTGCTGCCGTATACCGAACTGTCATCCATCTAGCAGGGTTATGCTTTACACCATAACACCTACAACATTAGACATTTTATAACTCTTAGTTCTAAATCCTTTCGCCGCCACCCCACCCTCCAGCTCCTCTGTGATTCTTTGGCAGCAGAAAGCAGACAGCTTGCTCACTCAGTCAACTGGGTTTCCCCTTAAGTAGGCAAATCCCCAGGTGATACAAATCTGGTATAGCCTACTGTATACACCTTGTTGCTATCCCCCTTGGTATTGGAGACTGAAGGGGGTGTGGCCAGAACACACATTGCTCCGAGAATACTGGCAATACTGTTATGGGGCAAGTACAAAACAGTGTAACATGGCTTGCTCTGTCTTGCACCAGTGATCAAATACGTTCAGATGATCCCAGGATTGGAAGGGAAAGATGGAGAAAAGCCATCTAAACCCTTTCCCCAGGTATACCATTGGCACTGGCCCACGGATTACAAATGAAAGTGTAATAATATGTTCTAGACCTACTTTATCTCTCTTCCTTTATATAAGTAAGTAATGTGCAAGCCTTGATGAAGGAAAGGAAATTAATTGTTTATTATTATTATTATTATTATTAATTTAAATATCATAACCCTGAGTGCCTCGGAGGAAGGAGGGTGAGAAGTTTGCAGAAATGGCCTGTTGTGATTTGGTTATTATCCCTTGGGAGGATATGTATGATTCAGATGGTGTGATGATTGGTGCAGTTCCAAGAATCTAGACAGAAAGTTTGAACAGAATATTACAAGGCATGGGCATAGATGTAAGGTGGATTGAGCTAAATGTAATATCTGGCCTGTATCTGTAAGGTAACATCTTTGACTTTAGGAAGATAAAAAAGGAAATTATATTGAGCTATCCAGTCTATATAAATATACTGGATGAGGTAACTTTGGCTTTTTGCCTCATAGTGGAATGATAGATGGGAACAGTGTTGATTCTGGGTGGTCTCTTGAACATAATAGATCGTTGGGATTAGGAAGAGGCAAATGTCTGATTATTGAAGATAAGAGCAAGAGGTTGGCATCTCTGGCCAATAATAGTTAATAGTGGGATGAGCTGTGATTTGTGAGCAGTGGTAGACTGTTTTCAGAATATATATACTGTAGGTTGGGTAAGTATAAGAGCGTTTCTGGTCTATAGGCTGAGATTGAACAGGATATGGGGGCAGAATTAAGGTTGTTTTGGGGATATGTTATGTGGTATTTAACGTGAACATTTAAGAGAGAACATAAGTATTTACTTTTACAGTTTATCTGCCTTCCATCATTCCATTATTTTTATTTTTATTTCTTTAAATAACTAATTTTTAAAACTGTACTATTCATTGATATATGTACATTACAGCCTGCATGTTAAGTAGCAAGCTTAATAGAAATAAAAAGCTAACAGAGGCTTTTTTTGATAGTAGATATTAAGGATCAGGTTTCAAAAGGGCCAAGCACCAAACTGCTTCTGTTTAGGCATCTAAATGAAGTGGCTGGATTTTCAAAAGTGCTCAACTCCCTACAGCTCCTACTGTGAGCACTTTTCAAAATCTAGCCTCAATAGTGAGAACTGAGCACTTCTGAAAATCTGGTCCTAAGAGACTTGCCTAAGGTCACAAAAAAAGCCAATGAAAGAGCTGGGATTAGAACCCATAATTCCAAAGTTCCAGTTCTCTAGACTACATTTTCTTAGGTTATACCTAAGAATATGATATTTCCCACAACAGAATTCCCTTTTACCTTCTAACATCTGAATAAAATCAGTTGCTATATGCATATATAAACCCCTATATTTGAAAAGCACTGTGAAGATTTGAGGCTACAACAGTGAATTGGAGACATAAATCTAAAACATTTTATTTTGAAAAAAGAGGAGAAAAAGTCTGATTCTATTGTCAGACATATGATTTGCATTGCTACGCCTCTTAAAAGAAAACTCTCACATGTGCAAAATCAGATTATTTTTAAATCAACATACACAGTGTGGTGCATTTCAAATCTGAAATTTGAAACTGCTTCAAATGTTAATACAAAATGCCTGGTAATACTGTACCAGCTGTCTGTGCCAAAGAGTTAATAAGCAGTAAGGGGGAAAAAACCCACAGAATAAATACTCTTCTTTAATTAGTGGGTGAGAGAATGTAGTTTTTCCCCCCAAATAATCTGTAGTTTTAAAAAAACCCACCACAAGTTATATAGCTAAGTTTATTTTGCATATACTGGGAGACTGATAGATGTTTGATAGTTGGTTGCAGCAAGTAACTTAGAAGAATAGATTTCAGATGTAGGGTCACATTCTCCCAAACTTCCCATGCACCCTACAAACGACAGCAAATCATTCTTATTACAGTGGGTCTTCATCAGTTGCACATAACAATAAACAAACCTAAGAAATTAAGTTGGGAGCGAATAGGGAAAACAAATATTTAAGAGACTAGTCATTTATGTAAACACTTGTCCTGCAACATTAAACCTTACCTTGGGCCTTCTGCTTCGTTAATTGAGTGCTCCCTGTGTTACTGATACTTATGCGCTAGATGCTGTTCCAGAACTCATTGCTGCGGAGCATAATGGCGTGATATGAAGTGTTTCAGAAAACAGTAGAAGCTTTGTCGCTAAGTCAGCTGCAAGAAGAAGTGACGTGTATGAATGTATAGTATATGGTGTTTTATGAAAGATACAGTCTCTTTCTCTCTCTTTCACCAAAAGAACTGTAGTTGATGATACAAGGGGAATTCAGTTCCCTTTGGCAGAACTCCATGTCAGTCTGGATGCTGTAAATACTCCTGTTCTACAGTTACTTAGCTCATACTGCTAAAAATACACTAGTCACAGACTTTATAAAATATCTTCTTTTTAAAAAATGTTTGGCAACAACAATCATTTAATGTTATTGTGTGCATGCATTCCCTATTGTTCAGAAACAGCTATTAATACTGATGAGAATGAATTAGAGAGACAAAATCAAATATATGCATAATGCTTGCATTTGTTTCCAGTAATATTTAAAAGAAAAGACCCATAAACCACAAACACAAAGATTCTTAAACTGTTTTTTTGCAATTCAAAAGCAATGTACTAGTTTAAATGAAATTGTATTCAGCAATAAAGGCGTCAGAATCCCAGTAGATGATGTAACTATGTTAAAAATGAGTATTATTGAATAATTCACTTTTGTAAGATGCAAAAATTGGGTAATTTTTTCTTTCCTCTCTAATAACCATCAGTCTTAATATCTAACTAATGAAAAAACATAAACAGTGTCATCTGTCAGGTTACTGACAGAGAATACCACTTATTGGAGCCTCATTGTTTACTTTAGCAGGTAATTTGTGGACCGGAATCATTTAATTGTTCTGAGTACATAATTACATGCCAGCATTTTCCAATTTAATTAAAATGTACAAATCTGAAGATTAAGGGATTTTTTTGAATTATTAATCATTTCTCCTCTAGGAAATCTTGTTGCTCTGCAGGAGATTTGTCCAGTGTACAACTATACGTATTTTTTTCCTTCTCTTTCACAGACAGACAATTTTCCCGCAGAGCCCAATTACATGGGCAGCAGGCAGCAGTTTGTTCAAAGGTAAGGCCTATTAAATAACTTTCTCGGCTTCCCCATTTGCATTCTTGTCAAAATTGCTTTGCCAGAGAGTACAATTCAAATTGGAACAAGTAAATACAACTCTCTCTCTTTTTTTTAAATATGTATTTCAGTAGCTCCACGTTCAAGGACCCAGAAAGAGCCAGCTTGAGGGACAGCGGGCATGGGGACAGTGATCAGGCTGACAGTGACCAAGACACTAACAAAGGCTCCTGCTGTGACATGTCTGTTAGGGAGGCACTCAAGATGAAAACTACTTCAACTAAAAGCCAGCCACTTGAGCAAGGTGAGTGAAGCTTCCAATGCCTACAAAGTGTAAAGCTTAAGCAATCATTATAAACCTATTAGTGCTACAGTTGGAGTTTATCATGGTGGAATAGCCCATTGATAATACTATCAGATGAAACAGTAAATCTTGGCCCAGAGCAAAGAATGTTCAATATCTTTAAGTATAAACATGAAACTGCAATAGCCTTTTTTTTATTCCAAAGAAGATTTAAAAAATCATTAAAAATTAGTATTTTTCCAAAACTATTAGAGTATACTTTGTTTGCATGGACATTTCCATAAATGTATAGTGTACAGTCTTTCTGCCTAGGCATGCCTTGAAAATTGAAATTAGATATGATTACAACAACAGACAAAATAACATCCAGTCATTTCCATTCTTTACATAGTTTGGAGTGAGGTTTAAGAAAAGACTTGGGATATCAGGGGGGAAAAAAAACAAAAAACTGGATCAGAAGAAATTTTCAGTTCATGGCTATATTTTCCTATTTGTAACATTGACTTCACTATTCATTGCAATATAAGAAGCGAAGTGTCAAATAATGGCATCATATGATTTTCAGTATAATCATTTCATTCACACCCTAAGAAAGACGCAGATAAGTGTCTGTGAAGCTGCTACAATGATTTATACTAGGACAGCGGCAATGCTCTATAAGCATACATTCTGATAAATAAGCATGTTTATTGCCTCAAAGTCTGTGTCCAATTCATTTTTTTTATGCCTTTTCACTAATTATATCTTCTATTTCAAAAGAAATATGACATTTCCTAACAATGTCAGCCAAACTGAATGCTCCAGCATCATGTGTGTTTGTGTGTTTTGTTTGTAGTCTCAAAAGCAATGAGGAAATGAACAAATGAATTCTTTTGAATTTACTGTCACATATCTGTTAGTCATTTTACTCTGTTGTGTGGAAAGTGATTCACAATGTTAAGGATATTTAAAAATTGATTAATTAAGTCATTCTTAATGAGAAGCTATATTTATAATTAAGCAGAAATACATTATAAGCTTTTTATTAATTGGTGATTAATTGGAACTAGATTTTTGCCTCTAGCACAGTCTGATCTGTAGCACATTCATCAGCAAATACATGCTCTACTTCATTTTTCTGATCATGTTGAGATTGCAATATAATTTTTGTTGTGTACAATATTTATAATGCTGCAGTATAATTTATTCTGTGTGTATTGGAGGGTTGACCTCATACAAGGCCTTGTTTTCCAAGTAATAAATGCCAGAAAGATTATTTTTTTCCCTGACCTTTTACCACAGTGACTCTGCTTATAATTGGACATTGATCTGTATAAAGATGCAGTGCTGGACTTTTTTTTTTAAAAAAAGAAACTGTTTGAACATGGATCTAAGTTTCTCAGTTTTTGTATAGAAAACAGAGGACAGGGTCTCCAGGCTTCAGCATAACAGGTAACCTGAAAGTACAATGGAATTCCAAAAGACTAAAAAAAAGTAGAATTAGGAAAGTTATGTTCTAATAATCTAAACAAAACAGGTGCATTTTTAGAAAAGGGTTAAAAGACAGTTTGTATTGCATTTTGTGCAGCAACATGTTATACACATCAACCCAGGTACAGGTCAGATTACAAAAAGACTAGTAAGCAAATTTAGTCAACCATTTGTATTGCTTATTTTTGTAATAATGCAAAGAGCTATTCAGAAGTTTGCATTTGTCATCATATCTGGATGAGGGGTCCTATTAATCAAAAAACTACTCATGCAATTGGCTCATATTACTTCCTCAGTTTCTTTTTATACAGAAATTGAACTATGAATGTTAAGTGCAATCTGTTGCTGAATATCAGCAGGAAGCATTTAGGTAAATCTGTTTTGGGGGGTTTTACACAATAAATAAAATGTAAACATAGAGATGGCAAAGGGAGCTATTTTTCAAATGTAATTAAAAAGGGTAATGATATTCATTTGTTGTTTCCTGTGAGTTCTTCAGTAACAAAATGGATGGTAGAGTTATGTAGACTAAGGTTCCAAACCTTCACTGAACTTCATATGGACACACAGGTTCATCCATGCAGAGATCATTGCAGGAATGAAGCCCAAAAGCCAAATTCTCTTCCTACCGAATCAATGATTGTTTTACTGTTGATTTTAATGCAAGCAGTATTGGGCTCAATAATTGTACCTGCACCAGTGTATTCTTTCTCTTCAGAAAATAGGTTTTGTTTTTTGAATGAAAAGGCTAGTTTGTGGGAGGAGACGTATGACAAGTAAGATAGTGAAAGAAAATGGTCTTGTTTTCCATAAAGAAAAATTGACTTCCAGGGTAAAGGAAATGGAAGAGTGGCCAAAAACCAGCTGTATAGACCAGAGCTCAAAGTGGTAGCAGAATTACTGGCTCTGTCATCATTCTAGTTTGCACTCAAGGATGGAAAACCATCAATTTGTAACAAAAAATTAAGCCAGGTGGGGTTTGTTTAAATAGATTTAAAATGCTGTTGCTTTTGTTGATCTGAGGTCAATTAGAATTATTAGGTGTTCAGCACTTTTTAATACCAGACGGTGCTTAAATGGATTCAGGAACCTAATGTTAGGGTTTTGAAACTGTTGGCCTGAGTTTGTGTCTGCAAACTTTTGTATATAATTTCCAAGCATTCCTATCTGAAGTGTAGCTCCTGGCCCAGCCATGGTAGCAGCAGCGGGAACACTAGTGTGAACTGGTTACTGATATGTTAACAACTGTGTCATCTAACCTGGCTCAGAGCAGGTCTAAATGACAGGGTGGTTAAATGTCAGTGGTTGATCTACACTTATGCTACCACCTGTACAGCCACACAGTGGTAGCAAAATGGGAAATTTTATGAAAAAAATGTCTAGGGTAGAAATAGCTTCTGGCTGGATATGGGGATCTGCGCAACCCACTCACTTCTCGGCTTCCACCAAAGGAAAGAAACAGTGGTGAGCAAAGCCCCAATACATCTGCTGTTGAGAAAGTTTGATTTTGAAGGGGAAGTCTACAGATGGCACTTTTTGTTTTGCGCTGGCTGAATACTATTAAATATGGGAGAAACTGCAAATGAGGGAATTTTTATCAAAACTAGACATTTGGCCTCAATGGAAAAAAAAAACACACACACTTTTAAAAAAGTCACTGGAACAATAAGTCTTGTGTACTAAACAAGCATGTCTCCATTCAGTTATTTCAGTGACGCCATCCTGCTGTATACTTCAGTCCTCTCTTTCTATAAAAATGTCTAGCTGTCTTTTAAACTTATTTACACTATCTGATTCGCTATTCTTACTAAGCAACTTATTCAATATGCTTATGGTTTTGCCAGAATTTTTTGTTTATGCCTCATTTTTAGGTTGTATCCCTGAGTTATTTTAACCCTTTCACCAGACAGGACAGTTTGAACTCATTCCCTTTGTTAAACACTTTTAACAGCTTTGAATAGTTCCTGTTAAGTTACTTTGAAACTCTTTGCTGCTCCAACTGAAATAGCTCATAGTATTTTTTTTCAATAGTATTTTTTAAATACCGGAATCATCCTTTTGGATACCTATGGTTTAAACATAAGGGCAATAATATATTTTCCTCCATTTCTAAATGGTATCTAGAAAATGGCTAGTACAATAGCAAAATAATTTGTATTCCATCCTTCTGTTAGTGCATCCTAGAAATCTATTTTCCATTTCTTGCAGCTATCCACAAAGCTGGATTTTTTTCTAATAACCCCTAAATCCTTTTCCTGGTTAGAATGCTGCAGGATTTCTATTTCATTTCTATTTTGGTTTACATCCTGTGTTTTTCCTACTTTTTCCTACATAAAACTATTTTTTTATTTTATTGTCAAAATTACTTTTGAGATCAAGTCTCTCTGAATCTGATAGCCTTGCTCAATATTTGCTGTGACACAAGGTGTGGTATCAGAATTTCAAATATATGGTATCAAAGTTTGCTTTTCATCCACACCTCACAGGAGGAGTTTGCATAAATGCTGTTGCCTAGTTAACAATAACTTTATTCTTGAGAGAAAAGAAAGGACAGAGGAGCCTCCTGAGAGGAAGATTAGAAGGAAATTCTTCAAGATTCATGTCAGAGACTCCTTTAAACCCTATAATCTGCTTGCCAGGTTTCTCTGCAAGAGGGTACAGTTTTGCCCTAATTTACACAACACAGCTAACCAGTATAAAAGGGGCAAAATGAACACCCAAGAAAAATAAGAGATACTAAAGCATCAACTCCAAAATATAATACTTCTTTCTACTTACAACAAAAATACATATGCATCTTAACTGAAGTAGGTCTACCTGCAACATTCTTATAACAAAAACATTATCAGTGTTTTAACATCTGAAAGAATATTCTGAACTCTTGAGTTTGTCCACAGAACAAAGTCCCTTAAAGTTTGTTGTAGCTTATTTGTTGATTTTTTCCCACTCTTTGAGCAAGAGTGTGATAATTTATTCTTAAAATCCAGTATTCTGCATTGATTCCCCAATAGTAAGCATGAGATTATCAGAATTTTTAACCAAGAATTTTTCTGATCTCCCCCTTGACAGCCTTGTCACAATTCCTGAGGTCCCCAGGATAATTAAAAGCTATTGGGATCTATTTAATTGACTGAAAATCAGCCCTTGATGGTCAGTGAGGAAAGATCAGGCACAATTCTGTTCTGCTCTCTGACACCATCACCAATGCTTTTTGTGCCATTTGGAATGATGGGTTGTTATACAAGTGCATTAATTTAATGAGATATCCAAACAAGAAGATTGTGGAGAAATTCCTTTTCACAGTTTGGTGATTGCCTCTGCTGAGAAACTGATTCAGTTTGGGAGTCCCCCAAAAACTGACACAACCTATGAAATATTTTGTTCAACATTGCTTCCTCCCATAGGTTTTTCCCCCCGGACAGAACATCTTCTATCACATTCTCTCTGTGCCCAGAATGTGAATAGCTGTCAGACTGCACTACTTGTTCTGACGCCACCTAAGAATCTTTATGTCCAAGAGTATCATCCACTCCAACTTGGTTACCCCTAACATGGTCAGGTAAGAGACTACCTTGCTGTTGTATGTCAGGACTTGCACGCAATACCCATTCTTCACTTTCATCTGATTCAGTGTTATCCAGACCCAGAGCAATGCCAGCTTGTTTATACGTAGAGTCTCTTACCTTTTGATGTCCCAGAGACTTTTCTCATTCTGATTTAGAAGTATTAGTTTCTAGAACTGTAGAGTATAAAAACTATTTGATAGTGCCCAAAAGAAATGAGGTTTTATCCCTATCAGATTTGTTCCTTACCATACATTCCCTGGTATTCCCACCCCTTTTCTGACTTCTGTGTTTTAAGCAAGCACATCTGTAGTTTTATGTAAGCAGTTGCCATGGGAAATGCTAGCAACAAAGCTGTTGTATCAATGAAATGACCTATCTAGCCAGCTGTCTCTGACCAAATCAGTAACCAACACCCTGTGAGATATTTGGGTAATGCGGTATCATTTTAACAATGGGGATTTTAGTTTAAGACTCAGAACCCATTGTGGCTTTTATTATTTATTTATGGATTTTATGATCAGTTCCAAAGGTTTCTTAATTTTCTGCAGTGAGTAGGATCTGATGAGAAACAGTAACATTAAAGAGTACCATTCAATTACATTACATAATGGCACACAGCTAAAAAGTGAAATTTTTTTAAAGCGCTTATGTACAAATGCTAGAAGTCTAAGTATTAAGATGGGTGAACTTGAGGGCTCATACTAAATGAGGGTATTGATATAATAGGCATCACAGAAACTTGGTGGAATGAGCATAACTAATGTAACACGGTAATACCAGGGTACAAAATATATCAGAAGGACAGAATAGGTCGTACTGGTGGGGGAATGGTGCTATATATGAAAGAAAGCATAGAGTCAAATGAAGTAAAAATCTTAAATGAACCAAACTGTACCATAGAATCTCTATGGATAGTAAGTCCATGCTTGAATAATAAGAATATAGCAATATGGATATACTACTGCCCACCTGACCAGGATGGTGATAGTGACTGTGAAGTGCTCAGGGAGATTAGAAAGGTTATAAAAATTTTAAAAACTCAGTAGTAATGGGGGTTTCAATTATCTGACTGGATACATGTCACATCAGGATGGGAGGCAGAGATAAAGTTTCTTGACATCTTAAATGACTGCTTCTTGGAACCCACAAGAGGAGAGGCAATTCTTGATTTAGTCTTAAGTGGAGCACAGGATCTTGTCCAAGAGGTTAACATAGCTGAACTGCTTGGTAATAGTGACCATAGCATAATAAAATTTAACATCCCTGTGGGGGGGGAGGGAGAAACACCAAAGCAGCCCACCCCAGTACCATTTAATTTCAGAAAGGGCAGCTACACAAAAATGAGGAAGTTAATTAAACAGAAATTAAAAGGTACAGTGCCAAAACTGAAATCCCTGCAAGCTGCATGGAAACTTTTTAAAGATACCATAATAGAGGCTCAATTTAAATGTATACCCCAAATTAAAAAAAACATAGTAAGAGGACCCAAAAAATGCCAACATGGCTAAACAACAAAGTAAAAGAAGCAGATAGAGGCAAAAAAGGAATCCTTTAAAAAGTGGAAGTTAAATTCCATTGAGAAAATAGAAAGGAGCATAAACTCTGGCAAGTGAAGTGTAAAAATATAATTAGGAAGGCCAAAAAAGAATTTGGAAGAAAAGCTAGACAAAGACTCAAAAAGTAACAGAAAAAAAAAATAAGTACATCAGAAGCACGAAGCCTGCTAAACAACCAGTGGGGCCACTGGATGATCGAGATGCTAAAGGAGTACTCAAAGAAGATAAGGTCTTCACGGCTGAGGATGTGAGGGAGATTTCCAAACCTGAGCCATTCTTTTTAGATGACAAATCTGAGGAACTGTCCCTGATTGATGTGCCATTAGAGGAGGGTTTTGGAACAAATTGATAAGTTAAACAGTAATAAGTCACCAGGACAAGATGGTATTCACCCAAGAATTCTGAAGGAACACAAATGTGAAATTTCAGCACTACTAACTGTAGTATATAACCTATCATTTAAATCAGCTTCTGTACAAGATGCCTGGAGGATAGCTAATGTGATGCCAATTTTGAAAAAAGGCTCCAGAGGCAATCCTGGCAAATACAGGCTGGTAAGCCTAACTTCAGTACCAGGCAAATTGGTTGAAACTATAGTAAAGAACAGAATTATCAGCCTCATAGATTAACATGATTTATTGGGGAAGTAAGCATAGTTTTTGTAAAGAGAAATCATGACTCACCAATCTACTAGAATTCTTTGAGGGGGTCAACAAGCATGTGGACAAGGGTGATCCAGTGGATATAGTGTACTTAGATTTTCATAAAGCCTTTGACGAGGTCCCTCACCAAAGGCTCTTAAGCAAAGTAAGCTGTCATGGGAAGGTCGTCTCATGGATCAATAACTGGTTAAAAGATAGGAAACAAAGGATGGGAATAAATTGTCAGTTTTCAGAATGGAGAGCGGCAAATAGTGATGTCCTCCAAGGGTCTGTACTGTGACCAGTACTGTCCAACATATTCATCAATGATCTGGAAAAAGGGGTAAAAAGTGAGGTGGCAAAATTTGCAGATAATACAAAACTACTCAAGATAGTTGAGTCCAGAGCAGACTGTGAAGAGTTACAAAGGGATCTCACAAAACTGGATGACTGGGCAACAAAATGGCAGATGAAATTCAGTGTTGATAAATGCAAAGTAATGCACATTGGAAAACATAATCCCAATGATACATATAAAACGATGGGGTCTTAATTATCTGTTACCACTCAAGAAAGAAATCTTTGAGTCATTGTTGATAGTTCTCTGACGACATCCACTCAGTGTGCAGCAGCAGTTAAAAAGCTAACAAAATGTTGGAAATTATTAATAAAGGGATAGATAATAAGACAGCAAATATCATATTGCCTGTATATAAACCCATGATATGTCCACATCTTGAATACTGTGTGCAGATGTGGTCACCCCATCTCAAAAAAGATATATTGGAATTGGAAAAGATACAGAAAAGGGCAACAAAAATGATTAGGGGTATGGATCAGGTTCCATCTGAGAAGAGAAAAGATGAGGACTTTCAGCTTGGAAAGAGATGATTTAGGAGGAATATGATAGAGATCTATAAAATCATGACTGCTGTGGAGAAAATAAATAAGGAAGTGTTATTTACTCCTCATAACACAAGAACTAGGTGTCACCAAATTAAATTAATAGGCAGCAGCTTTAAAACAAGTAAAAGGTATTTATTCACACACCCACAGTCTACCTGTGGAGCTCTTTGCCAGAGGATGTTGTGAAGGCCAAGACTATAACAGGGTTAAAAAAAGAACTAGATAGGTTCATGGAGGATAGGTCCATCAATGGCTATTAGCCAGGATGGGCACGAATGCAAAACCGTGCTCTGAAGTGTCCCTAGCCTCTGTTTGCCAGAAGCTGGGAATGGGAGACAGGGGATAGATAATTTGATGATTACCTGTTCTGTTCATTCCCTCTGAAGTATCTGTCATTGGCCACTGTCAGAAGACAGGATAATGGGCTAGATGGACCATTGGTCTGACCCAGTATGGCCATTCTTATGTTCTTATCAGTAGATTGTTCAAGAAAACAGCACTTCTAAGCTTGCGAGTCTGATCAACTGTTCCGCTGGCCGTGTCCTCCTCATGAAAGTCCTAGGTGAAGTGAACAGACTGAACATTGTGAATTTCCATTGGTGTATTACTGCTTTTGACACAATCATCTAGCATTTTTGGTAATAATAATACTCAAATGGCTTTGCTGAAGTCCACTTTTGCTTAAAAAGTTCTCCTGTTGAATCTTATAAGCTGTCCATTTTGAATGCTTACAGAACTAAATACTTGTTCAAGGATTTTAAAGGTAGCACAAGCCAAAACCAAGACTTTCTGACCAAAAATATAGATCTGAACTAGTCTCTGCAAATGTACTGCCCCTCTAATATTTCATAGCGGCCTCTCCTGTAAGACCAATGAGCATAAAAGATATGCATTAGCAAAGTTCAGCCACAAGTTGTTGGGCTAGGTGCAAAAATTATTGGATGAAATTATGTGGCCTTTGTTATGTAGCAGGCCAGACCAGATGATCATAACATCTAAAATGTATGATTCTGAGAAGTATCTCAGAATCCCCCCAAATTATATTTTGAACAAAACTAAGCCTGAGCCCGTCTGACATCCAGCTCGTATTTACTGAACTGGAGGATGTACAGTGTGTTTATTATATTGTGAGAGGAAGGGTTTGTTTTTGTTTTTTTGTCCCATCCTTTAAAAGTCCTTTAATAATGAATCCCCTTTTTGTTTGCATGTTTTGTTTTTAAACTCGAGTCTACCAGTTAATTTTTAGATTGAATGTCTGCATTTTCAGTCTCAATTCCATATTGAACGTAGGTTCTCTGATGGCATTTTGTGATGTCAGGCCAGGAGACAATAACAGCTGCTGAGAAGCAGGGTCCAAGCCACTATGCTGGGTTTCTGCCATAAAGACAAGAGAATTCCTGCATGCTGCCTCCCTCCACCAATATGCTCCCCTCAAGTCTTTGAAGCTTTTGGGAGCTCTAGCAGTGGGAGCAAAGGGGGAGCGGGATGAGGAAGAGGATGCTATGCTAAAAACGGACAGAAAAATTATATGAAGTGTTGACCCTCTGATGGGAGAAGGGGTCAGGTTAGTGTCTCTATCTATTTACTGCCCTTATATATAAAACAGATAAATTTAGGCAGATGTTACAGGAGTTGAAGAGTCAGTGAGCAGCACACTTTGCATGAAAATACCTATTACCACAAGCTGCGTTTCAGTTGGAGTTGGGTTCATCCATACCAGATTTTCAACCAAAGGCATGATTCATTTTGTTTGCGCTCACCACTAGGATATCCTGGTGTATTGGCAGTGTACTTAAGTATATGGGAGAAACTAAATAAAGCTATTTAGACAAAAAATAGGGGGAAACTCTCTATGACTGACTTTCAAAACATACTGAAAAGTACTTGTGTATCTATATGGAAATAGAAATGTGTCTTTGCAATACAAAGGGGATAATCAGACAGCAGGGCACTGTATGTGCACCATTTGCTGTGTTATGCCACTTTGTCAGACAACATTTTACAGGCTACTTCGTTTTTTCTCCCAACAATTCACCTTCCATTTTAACTGGAGGTTGGCCATCCCAGACAGCTGTACTTTCCCAGTTCTACCCCAAGCCTGCCAGTCTGCTCCTCTCCTCCAGGGACCTTCTTCCCATTGGCTGTGGGAAAGAAGACTTGTCCTGTGGGACTGGCTCCCAGCCCTGCTATTTGAAGGGTCAGTTGTGAAATGATTTCCATATTTTTGCGTCTATAGCTTTATGTTTTTATTTTGTAGACACAGTTTCAGCACCAGATTAATTTGCTATATGATGCTGATGAATTCTTAAAGGGGAAGGGATTGAAACCTGACCTGGATAAATATTATTCCAATTCAAATGCTGTTTGCTTGGTGTGCTTGTTTGCACATCAGTACCTAGGATATTCCTGAAGCTCACAACTGTTTAACAACAGGTCTTGTGTTTGAACTCTGGGTGTAAAGAGTAAGGTTTGGGAGCTATACTGTAGATGCTCATTTCTACATGTATTTCTGAAAGCTAGAAATGCAGAAGTCATTTCCTCTCCCCTCCCCTCTCACTCCTTAATACCCTCACCCCCAGTTTAAGACTCTATATCTTTTTCTGTTATCCTTATTTTGAAACCACCTTAGCTGTAGTCAAGAACAAAGTCATAGTACTGTGATTTGTTCTTGGAAGTCTTGGAATTCATAAGTATTTCACATAGTAAAGCTTTGTGCTTTTTTACTGCAAGAAAAGCAGAGAAAAGGCTCACAGTGCTCAGTAAGATGAAGCACTTCTGT
Organism: Terrapene triunguis; assembly: GCF_002925995.2. Lineage (NCBI taxonomy): Eukaryota > Metazoa > Chordata > Testudines > Emydidae > Terrapene > Terrapene triunguis. Next base: position 8,059,188 of record NW_020664368.1, read on the forward strand.
GTCAAAATTATTATCTTGAGCTAACAATGTTCTTTCAGATTCTTTCTGTAAATGGAAAGAAAAGTGGGGGCATTGAGAGATCAACAACTTTGGAACAAGGCAACCAAAAAAGAGACAGTTCTTATTGTTTTAGGTTTTATATATTTTTCTGTGTAGTAAACAGCTATTCTGTTGTGCTTACTTTTGTTAATAGAAATTTTAGGCATACACATATAAATTCATGGTGACTTCATAAAACCCATACTCTTGTGACAGGATTGTACCCTTTACTCTTTTTCTGAGAAAGTTCTTGGTTTGGTGGGCTAATATTATAACTTTCCCTTCCTTTATTATAGTTTCTTGTATGGAATTCAGTTTTATTTAAAAGTACGTGTCTATGTTTGTGTGTGTATCCAGTTATTTAAATTACATAATTAGAGCATGTACATAATTAAATGCGATGATGGGCCATATCCTCCCTCCCTACATTAAAATGCACAGAAGGGGAAAATTTGCATTGAATAATCCCAAGGCTTTTTGTCAGTGAGCATCCTCTCCTCTATGACACATGGCTGGCTGTGGTGCAGAACTGGCAGGAGGTGTGGACTGCTGAGTGCTCCGAGGCAAGAATCCATGGAATATAATAATACTATTTAGCATTTATAGAGGGCTTTGCTTAGACACAGTGCTGTAACAACATTAACTGATTAAAACTAATTTCAAGTTGGGTCTGAACCCCAGGGATGCTAATGTATATGTACTCAATGTGTATGTATATGTACTCAATGCACTCTGCCACCATACACTTATCAGCTACCCCAAAATCCAAAATGGCAGCTGAGCTGGCTTCCATGTCCTGCTACCACTTCCCCTTCATCCCAGCAGCTGTTCTCATATAACCTCCTTGTCCCGAGAGGGCTTCATATGTTGTGAAAGAAACTTATTGCTCCTGAGAGCAGCAGGAATTTCTGATGCATATTTCATCATGTTACAGTTCTTTATACTGAGAACACTCCATGTATAACAGATGTTCTTTGACTACTACCCTTTCCTGAAGGTGACATGCCCTTTTTTTTATGTTGCCGCTCTGCTGTCTGTTTTCTAAAGGAGCTGATAGTGGCTCCGTGTTACTAGGGGATGATGCTGCATAGCAGCCCCTGTACAGCATGCCAAGCTACATTTAATTCCATCTGCTCCCCTGTGCTACACAGAATGGAGGGGAGCATATGCCCAATGTATGCTGTGACATCAGAAAATCTTTATTTAAATCTGTAAATGTGTTGTACAAATTTAGGACCAAATTCTGCTAGCCTTACTCAGGTGAATAGTCTCATTGAAATCAAGGCAATCAAGCAAGATAGAACCCACAACTCCTAATATTTCAGATGTTAACTTTTTCTTTAATAGTATGTTATTAACCAACAGTTTCTGAAAGTTGATTATTTAAAGAATCCCAGTTTATTTTCAATTATAGGAGCAGTGTGAAAAATTCAAACGTACATTTCTTATACCTGTTCCCAGACTCTAAGGCTAGGTCTACACTACAGCGGACTTCCGACCTAAGATACGCAACTTCAGCTACGTGAATACCGTAGCTGAAGTTGCGTATTTTAGGTCGGCTTACCTGGCGGTGAAGACGCGGGAAAGTCGACCGCTGCCGCGCTGCCGCCGACTCCGCTACCGCCTCTTGTCGAGGTGGAGTTCCGGAGTCGACGGTAGAGCCATCAGGGATCGATTTTACCGCGTCCTCACGAGACGTGGTAAGTCGATCCCCGATAAACCGATTGCTACCCGCCGGATCGGCGGGTAGTGAAGACGTAGCCTAAAAGTGAATGCAGTTTGCAAGTGTGCTCTTATGCCAGGGCAGTCAGTTAACCTCTGTGTTTGTTAAGTTTAATAATTCTAGGGTAAAAACTGCTGCTGGCTAAAACTTAGTGTACAGTATCTCTACCCTATCAAAATGAGAGAGTGTTTTATAAGAGGAAAGATTTAAAATGTTAGTGTTTTTTTAAATAGTGCATTAATGGGCACCTTAGAAAAACTTAATATAGGAAGACTTGGCTGTTTTAACAGAATATTTAACTTCAGCCCTCCTCCTTGTGGGTTATTGTGAGCTTGCATAACTCAAACCAGTTTTTATGTAAAAACTGAAGTTTGGCAGTCTCATTGGGCCAAATCCTTGGATGCCTCGCCTGCCCAAATAAGGTTCAAAAGATTTGTGCAGGCCAGGTGCAGCAGAAGGACAGCACCACCTTTCATACTGTGAAGAAAATCTCTGTGATAGTCTCTGCAGTGTGAGTGGCCACAAAAAGTGGCCACTATACAAATCCACTGTTCCTAAACCCCACATATAGGAAAAGCATGTGTTGTTTCTACGGCCTGGTCTACACTAGGACTTTAATTCGGATTTAGCTGCCTTAATCCGAATTAACCCTTCACCCGTCCACACTACAGAGCCAGCTAATTCGAATTAAAGGGCCCTTTAAATCGATTTCTGTACTCCACCTCGACGAACGGAGTAGAGCCTAAATCGATTTTGTTAATTCAAATTAGGGTTAGTGTGGACGCACACCACCGAATTACTGTGTTTAAGTTAATGGGGTAGTGTGGCCGCACACCACCGAATTAATGTGGTTTAAAACCGAATTAAGGTGCTTAGTGTGGCCGCGCACAATCGAATTTATACAACCTGTTTCCCAAATTCGAATTATCTAAATTCGGATTAATCCTGTAGTGTAGACATACCCTACTTCTCCATTCCTAGGGTCTGTGGGCTGTTGATGTTGAGGATTCTGACCTTTAGCCCTGTGACTTTTTTGTTGATATGAGCAAAGCCCACATTAAAGGGCTTTGCTCCATTTCTAGTATTTGGCCTTTGGTCTGTAAATTTATAATATTATCAATATTTTTTTCTAATCTGAAGAAGGAATAACTTTTTATTTGCTGTGTAACTTTGAAAATTATCTGCTGCATCTTTGCAATAATTATTTCATAAAATGCCAGCCTCCCATTTTTTTTCCAGCAATATTCCATTGATAGTGTAAAATCTGCATGTATGATTAACAGTATATTCTTAGAATATGGTTCTAACAGTTTTAGAGAGGATGGGCTATGAGAATAGTTGCAAAACAATTTCAGTTAAATTCCTGTGCTTTTGGACTGATTTGTTAAATACTTGCTATCTGTCCAAAGGCAAATATGTTCAGAAAGTTTTAACTAATTCCCTTCAGCTGTTTTGATTTTGAAAGGTGTGAAAAAATACTTTTTCCATTAAAAAAAATTCTGGCTAAACTTCTTTAGGCAAGGCTTTGAGATTGTGACCTCTAGCAAAGAAAAGTTAAAATTGCTTTGAGCACCATCAATTGGCAACATTGCATACAACATTTTTTTCTGCTCTCTCAGTTTTTCAGTGCAAAACATTACTACAGTAGAACCTCAGAGTTCCGAATACCTTGGGAATGGAAGTTTTTCATAACTCTGAAATGTTTGTAACTCTGAACAAAATATTATGGTTGTTCTTTCAAAAGTTTACAACTGAACATCGACTTAATACAGCTTTGAAACTTTGCTATACAGAAGAAAAATGATGCTTTTAACTGTCTTAATTTAAATTAAACAAGCACAGAAGCAGTTTCCTTACCTTTGCAAATCTTTTTTTAAACTTTTCCTTTATTTTTTTAGTAGTTTACGTTTAATACAGTACTGTACTGTATTTGCTTTCTTATTTTATTTTTTTGTCTCTGCTGCTGCCTGATTGTGTACTTCTGGTTCCAAATGAGGTGTGTGGGTGACTGATCAGTTCATAACTCTGGTGTTCGTAACTCTGAGGTTCTACTGTATTTATTATTAATGAAAATTGTACCACATTATACGTGCAACATGGCAGAGTTAATGTTGCAACCTTAACTTTTAGAATTTCCTAGCTTTTGAATTCTTGATCTAAATCCCTTAACATTGCAATAGTTCAGTCTAATTTGAAATTTGTTTATTTAGGAATAATTGTCATGTTTTGGTGTTATTCTTCATACCTGAATGTTTCTTCTTCAGCAGAGGCAGAAGAATAATATTTTATTTCAGAGAATTCCAGGAAAAACTGGGTTCAGTTGGCTGCCATCTCCCATTGTTCTCACCAGCGTAGCAAGCAGGTGCTTGGGGCGGCCAACGGAGGGGGGGGCGGCACATCCGGCTTTTCGACGGCAATTTGGCGGCGGGTCCCTCACTCCCTCTCGGAGTGAAGGACCTGCCGCCGAATTGCTGCCGAAGAATGAAGCGACGGCGGTAGAGTTGCCGCAGATCGCGATCACGGCTTTTTTTATTTATTTATTTTTTTGTTGTTGCTGCTTGGGGCAGCAAAAACCCTGGAGCCGGCCCTGGCCAGAGGATGCCCTTAGCAGAGACGGACACTGTCTCCATTCACCTCCTGACAGACATAGAGGGTTACCATCTTCCCTGAGGGCATGTTGGCTTTATTCCCTTTTGAGAGACAATGGCTATTTTGTAAGAGGACATTCTCACTGAGGGCAGGCCTCTGGCCATTTTGAAAAAAGGCAATTCTTTTTGGGTTCTCTGAAAGAGATTTTATTCTTCAGCTTCCACTGACAGATACATTTTCAGTAATGAAAGATAGTGTTTGTTCTATTGTACATACTCCTAAATATTTCTTTTTTTTAAAACTATCAAGCCTACTCAACAAGGAGGACAGACGATTTGGGGGGGGGGCCTGTGCAAACTAGGGAAGATGGGGTTGGAGGAATGGGGGGTGCAGAAGGGTGGGTGGGGGAAGATGGGTGTTTGTGTGTATGGAGGAATGTAGGTGGTTAAGAAAGGAGGGTAAAATTTAGGCAGGAGGTGCATGGGTATATAGGAATGAATGAGATTTTGGAGGCAGAAACTGGCGTATACACTATATTTTGCACTGCTGTGATGATGCAAAGTCTCTCTAAACTCTGGTTGTGGTTCTCTAGAGTGCCATAAAGTATCCAGAACATGTTGATGAATCTGGCCCTAAAGATTAAAATAAAAAAGATATCTTCAAACTATTAGAAATATCACATGATAGCAAGAGAATTTTTTTATTTAGTGTTCATGTATGACATTTTCAATGAAAAAAAAAAACAAGAAAAATTCCCATACAAAACCTATTTTCAGGTGAAATTAAAGTTGAAAGTATATATTAGTAATTTAGGATAAAATAAATTACAGGGACGTTGCAATTATCACCAAAACAGGCATTATAATTTATACCCAGCAGAGTGATAGTTAAGGTTAAGCTTTAAAGAAATCCAAAAATGTTAATATATGGAAATGCACTGTTAAGATCCCAAACAGACTTAGTACTGCCCTATCGTGACACCGGGGGATGGGGGAGGGATCCTCAGCATAGCATCACTTAAATCCCATTTGTGAATCTAACCGGCACTTACTATACAGCTGCATCCCTTAGAATGCAAATTAGGATATTTTTTGGCTTTCCTGATGTATGTAAAGACAGAGAAGAGAGAGGGAGAGGAGAGAAAAGAGAAAATTAGTTTTGAAACACGAGAGTAGGAATATAGTATATAATACCAAAGAGAAAAAGGCAAATAACCATGACACATATAGATTCCGTAAGAATAACCAGAGGCTGCCCTATGCACAAAGCAGCATAGTGTGGCCTTCTGGTGAATACAGTATTTTTTAATTCTCTGTTAAGAATTAAGAAGAAAGCAGAAATTTATTTTGTCATCCTGAAGATTTGGAGCAGTTAAACTTAAGTTGTAGTGAGGTTTACCATAGTGTAAGTGCACTTTGTTGTGTGCTGTAGAGACTAATCAGGGTAGGCAGAGTAGACCCGCCCTTTCCTGTTTTGGATCAATACAATATAATCCTTACTGCTGTAAATCGATTTAGCATAATTTAACTTTAAATTTTCTCTGCCAGATGTCTCCTCTGTTTGTGTGAGATTTTATGTGTTAAAAGGGAAACAGATTAGTAAAAGAGGCATAGCAGCAATTTTTGTGTGTGTGGGTTATGCGACTGTTTAATATTTACATTTAGTAGAAAATATTCGAAGCAGTAGAGAACTAAACATAATGAAAAATTGGTGAAGAAAGTAAAATAAATTATTTGTCAGTATGTCCAGATCTTAATCAAAATTTATTATTAATTTTAAAAGGGAGGGAAAAAATATCCATCACATTGTTAATGAAATCCAGAAAATTTAAGTTACCTAAGAAAGAGGGCAACTTTAAAAGAATGTTTAGTTGAATAAAGTTAAACTTTTGCACTAGTGAAGCTAATGAAAACTTAGGCCCAGATTCTCCCGTAGGTGGGTTATTCTTCTGTAGAGACATGGAAATTGAAAGAGTTAAGACTCAGAGAGTTTCCTTGGTTTGCTCTTCTAAAGAAGTGGAAATCACATTCAGCCTCCAAAATTTGCAGATTGCCCCAGCATCTGCCAGTAGCCATGGAGGTCATCTGCCTTCCAGTCCCCTAAATATAGAAGCAAAGTTTCTTCAAGAGTTATGTTACCATGCACTTGCACACTGGCCATTCAGGGGTCTGGCAGAAATTGTTGTTGGAAGTGGAAGCATTAATTTATTCCTCAGATCTTGTCTAAATTAGTGGGGAGATGATGCCAGAGACAGTGATTGTCTGCTCCATATCAGAATTGTGATACCTGTGGCATACCTACCCATGGAAGGCCCTCTACAAGGTTATGGAGAAGAGGCATCCTATTACAGAGTATGCTCCTCCCTTCCATGCTCCTACAGTTAGGTTCTGCTATTCTTCACTTGCAAAAGTGGAGACCAGCATAGGGTCCTTAATTCTTGATGCTATAGTTAAAGATTCATCTGTTTAACTCTGGAATCCTTCTGGGCTTGTATCTCTGGTGCCAAAAGCTATAAAAATAGTGCATTTAATATTTAAAATTAGAATCTGAGGTCAACCTGTAGCTTTGCTCTAAAAAGCCAGATTGTACTGAAATACTCTGCTCAAATGATTGACAGAAAATGTTCACTAGTAGCCAAGCGTATATGGGACTCAAACTAAAAGTCAAAATAATTAGCATGTTTATCAGACCACTTGAGCTGTTAAAAGTTATGTTAATTAAATACCAATGCATGATTACAAACATTAACTTAGGGATTAACTTCAGTATATGATATCTATATTTTACATAGTGTTAATCTTTAGTAATTAATGTATCATTTGGAGGTTTGAAATAATTCACAATAATATTAAATCTAACCTTATTAAATCTAAGACAGTTCTTGTATGTTCATTAAATTCTTAAACAGCTGTTAATCCTTGGCAAATGTGTTTAAGAATCAGTCAGCATTTAATAAACATACAGAAACAGTCTTATTAAATCTAAATAAATATGTATTTAAGACACTTGGGGCCCTATCCTGCCCTATTATATTCATCATCGCTCAGCATGTATCATTATTTGCACTAGAATCACAAAATACTGCTCAGCATCATTATTAACAGTGAACATTCTGCCTTCTAAAAAGGCCCACATATGTAAGGATACATTAGGGGGCTGCACATTTGGCAAATAAAACAGGACTCCCAAGAAAAAAATCATGTTGCATAAATTCCCATCTTCAAAGTTACCTCAATATCAAATGTTTAGCCCTCTGGGTGTACATCAAAAAACTTCCTACAGAACAAATCTGGCTGTGTTGTACACCAGTCAAAGCCTCGTGACCTGGAGATGTTAACATTTAGTTTTTTGGGTTTTTTTTAAATTTTGTCAAGTGGTGACCAACTTGCACAGCCATCAGATCATGAGGATTTCTTACTGGAAGGGCAGTTCGGTTTCTTTATGTAATATGGCCACCTTCTTGTACTGGCCAGGTTTTTATTTTATTTTTCTAATCCTTAATATCCATACTGCAGGATTCTTTTTTGCTTCACATATTTTTAAAGTGACTTGTTCTTTGGGGAAAATATGGGTTTACGTTTCAGGAAAACAGGGGGTGCAAAATGTGAACTTCCACAAGATTCTCATAGTCCCAAAATAAACATGTTTATCTGAATAAGCAAAAAGGCCAAAGTTTGTACTCAAAAGTAATGTGTAAGTTAGATCCCATTACATTAATTTAGGCTCCCTTACATACACTTCAATTCACTCTGCTGATGAATAAAAGATTCCATGTGTATATAACTTACACACAAAGGATTCAAAAGCAGGTGTAAGTAAAGTAGTCTCTACCCCAGGGGTCGGGTAAGCGCCCTGGCGGGCCGGGCCGGTTTGTTTACCTGCCACGTCCGCAGGTTCAGCCGATCACAGCTCCCACTGGTCGTGGTTCACCGCTCCAGGCCAATGGGGGCGGCGGGAAGCCGTGGCCAGCATATCCCTCAGCCCTTGCCACTTCCCGCCGCCCCCATTGGCCTGGGATGGCGAACCGCGACCAGTGGGAGCCGCGATCGGCTGAACCTGCGGACACGGCAGGTAAACAAACTGACCCGGCCCGCCAAGATGCTTACCCTGGCGAGCCACGTGCCAGAGGTTGCCGACCCCTCCTCTACCCTATTTAAATTTACCACACTGTACAGCATTACATGGCTTCTCTATGCTCTATGCTCTCTTAGACTCTCTTCTACATCAGTTAGAATGTGTCCAGTGGTTGTTAGGGAGACTAACTTATCAGTCCCTTCTGAACTTGGCCCCAGATCTCTTGTATTTTGAAAATTCATTAAATTATTCATTCATTTTTACAGAAAATACATTGTAAAATTACGTTTTAATAAACATAAGAGCTAAGTATTGTCATTATCAGCAAGGGTAGGAAGCAGCACTATCAATCAAATTAATAAAAAGAAAAGGCGTTTCAGGTTAAAATAATTATATCATGTGATATATAATAATAATTGTCATGTGAAGCTATTGAAAGGATATCTAGAATCTTATTTTCTCTGGACTTATGGGATTTTTAACCCTGTTTCTGACATGATTCCTCATCATCCAGGGCCTGCCCATTTTTTGTTTGGCACTGTAGTAAAGCAGACTGCACAGTGTTTTTCTTAAAGGGACCTATTGTATCAATATCTTTCAGACATTTTTTGTTGCATGTTGATAAGCAGTCGGATGGGTAAGCATCTGGTTTCACCAACATAAATTAAGCTAAACTGCTTTCATTTTTTTCTAATGTAGATATTTTAAAACCTGTTTTAAGCAGAACTAAGCTGGTACTTAAAATAGCTCACTGACATTCAGAATAATGGTATGAAAGCAAGTGTAATAAAAATTGTCATCAAGGTGCAGTGTAAGCACTGATTCAGCTACTACGACACTAATTCAAAAATTTTAGCATGTAAAATCTACATCTGTGTGAATTAAAGTATATGTACACACAGGCTGTCTAGAAAGTTTGTCTAAATCAGGCAATAGTGGTTGAAGCTATGAGGAAATCTGAAGTGTGATGTCATCTTCAAATCCTGCTTAGTACAGAAGAGGAAGGCAGCAAAACTATTATCCAAAATTAGTTGGATAATATTCACTGTGTCATTTCCCCAGATTTTAGCCTTCCTTGTGACCCAACTGACTTTATCAGCACCTCTTTATGAAAATGATCTCCCATTGTCATGTCTGTTACTGAAGGCAGATATGTCTGTCTCTACTAGATGTCTTGTGAAAGGTCTGATATTTAGTTTTGTTCTCTCTGGAATATCCTGACAAAGTAAAAGCTACCAATTCCCTGCTTGCGTTTATTCTTCTTCGGAGCTTTGCCTTCAGGAGTGGAAAATTATCATAAGTATGTTTAGTGATTATAACTGCTTTTGATTAGTGTATAGACAAAGGTACATCTCAATGAAAGTACTTTTGAATAAGACTATTATTGGTTCATTTATTATACAATTTTCTAAATACATAAATTAGTTCTGTTCTTTGTGCTGTGCCATCTTTTTGCCTCCTACATCAACATTGGCCTGCTTGGTTATTTCAGAGAGCTCTTCCAGGGATTATCTTTGCAAATCTCCACTCAGGAATATAACCTTCAGCAGTTAATATTTTTTCTCAAACCAAGACACCTCTCTGTGACTTTGACACACATACAGCTGCATTTCCCATGATGGATACAACACATATGCTTCCAAATACATCAACTACAGTTCCAATTTGGATTGCAATTCAGATTGCCACAAAATGTGCATCTAGTTTCATTTATAATTTCATAGAATCATAGGACTGGAAGGGACCTCGAGAGGTCATCTAGTCCAGTCCCCTGCATTCATGGCAGGACTAAGTATTCTCTAGACCATCTCTGACAGGCCTTTGTCTAACCTGCTCTTAAAAATCTCCAGTGATGAAGATTCCACAATCTCCCTACACAATTTATTCCAGTGCTTAACCACCCTGACAGTTAGGAAGTTTTTGTTGATGTCTAACCTAAACCTCCCTTTCTTCAATTTAGGCTCATTGCTTCTTGTCCTATCCTCAGCAGTTAAGAAGAATTTTTTTTTCTCCCTCCTCCTTGTAACAACCTTTTACATACTTGAAAACTGTTATCATGTCCCCTTTCAGTCTACTCTTTTCCAGACTAAACAAACCCAATTTTTTCAATCTTCCCTCATAGATCGTGTTTTCTAGACCTTTACTCATTTTTGTTGCTCTTCTTTGGACTTTCTCCAATTTGTCCACATCTTTCCTGAAATGTGCCCAGAACTGGACACAATACTCCAGTTGAGGCCTAATCAGCCCGGAGTAGAGCGGAAGAATTAATTCTCGTGTCTTGCTTAAAACATTCCTGCTAATACATCCCAGAATGATGTTTGCTTTTTTTGCCACAGTGTTACACTGTTGACTCATATTTAGCTTGTGGTCTACTATGAGCCCCAGATCCCTTTCTGCGGTACTCCTTCCTAGGCAGTCATTCCCCATTTTGTATGTTTGCAACTGATTGTTCCTTCCTAAGTGGAGTATCTTGCATTTGTCCTTACTGAATTTCATCCTATTTACTTCAGATCATTTCTCCAGTTTGTCCAGATCAATTTGAATTATAATCCTATCCTCCAAAAACAACAAGGAGTCTGGTGGCACCTTAAAGACTAACAGATTTATTTGGGCATAAGCTTTCGTGGGTAAAAACCTCACTTCTTCAGATGCATAGAGTGAAAGTTACAGATGCAGGCATTATATACTGACACATGGAGAGCAGGGAGTTACTTCGCAAGTGGAGAACCAGTGTTGACAGGGCCAATTCAATCAGGGTGGATGTAGTCCACTCCCAATAATAGATGAGGAGGTGTCAATTCCAGGAGAGGAAAAGCTGCTTCTGTAATGAGCCAGCCACTCCCAGTCCCTATTCAAGCCCAG